>NC_064671.1:31827500-32070000 GCF_943734685.1 Anopheles coluzzii | reverse complement strand
TACAGTCTGAGGGGTGAAGTTGCATTTTCTGTCAACTTTCCAATCCTTTAATTTATACAGTCTGAACTCACTGGTTGAACTTTGATTCCCTGCCAACCAAAGTCTATATAATACAGAGGTGGAGTCGTCCAGAACATTTGATCAAAAAGCGTGGGAAAGTTTTGACAGCTGGATGAAAAAGCTTCAATAGTTTCATCGTAGCATACATTGAGGATTTAGTTGTTGTGCATGCTGTGGTCTGAAAGCATTTTCGGCCATTTTTACATCGTTTGTTTGTAATATTGTACTTAAAAAGTTGAGGAATATCAAGAAAAGATAGAATTATAGTGAAATTATCAATTACAACAAGATCAGTGCCCGAAATTACGACGAAATCTTGTGCAGCTCAAGAGGGTCAAAGCTAAGAAGCCAGATTTCTGATTGTGGTCATTTTTAAGTGATGAATTACTGAAAAAACTACTCGTTCATGCCACGTTCATGAAAAGAAATCTATAGTTAAACTAAGTTTTGAGCACAAAATGCACAATTAGCCCTAAAAAGTGTATGGTTATTTGGAATCGTTTGTGAACGCTTTTTCATCTAACTGTCAAAAATAAGCTTTCAAAATGGTGGACCAAAATCGAGCTATGCATCGACCTCTGTATTATATGGACTTTGCTGCCAACTATTGAATATGTGCTTTTTAGTAGGCACGTTTTTCCATACAAAAAAAAATCTGAATTTTTTCTCGGCAAGCCATGAGATTTTTGTGAAATTCAAACGCATGCTTTTTAATTAAACTGTCAGCCAACTATCAAGCGTTCCTAAACCTAAAAAGCATGCCAACTAAAAAGTGTTCAACTATTGAATTCTGACTGTATTATATTAACTTAAAGTGTTCGGGCTTGAAAGTGTTTTTTTATATTTCATTAAATGGAGTTTCCATACTTTAAAAATCATGATGTTAGAAACTTTAACTTCAATTGCCTATTATTGCATTTAAACCTTTTAATTAAAACGTTTTTTCATAAAAAAAACCTCAATAAGAATGATAATTGACTGTAACGCAACACGAATCGAAGCAGCATTTGACAGCACGTGCGATAAATTCGAATCCGATGGTGGTGTCAGTAATCAACTTTAAAAAAGCGTTCAACTAATGGATTCAAATTGAACTTTTTTGTGTTGAACTAAACAAACGTTTTCACTAAATTATGATAAAAAAGGTAGTTTGCATTTTTTTTGCAAAAACCTCAGTTTGCCACCTTTTCCAACAGATGGCGCTTTTATGAGTAAAGCATTTTGCTATTTGGGAGACGATCCCTGCCGCTCCGTGGGAGAACGAAACATGCGTCAAATGTTTCGTTATTTTGAATTTGACGTATCGCCTTCGTTCAATCTAGTGATGGTAGCCAAACGTTCCGAACCTACCGAGGTGGTTCCGTTCCCGTTCTGGTTTCGAACCTAGGTTCCTCTTATTTAAAACCGCATATCAGATATTTTGCTAGAAATTGATTTTTCAGATAACATTCTGATTTTTTGTAGAATCTTAATTTATTGATGCCATTTTAATTGATTTATTATTTTATCAAGCGTATGGTTGCACAATAGACCATAATTTAAAGTCACAATTATGTCAAACTATTGTTACACATATGAAATAGCATTTTGTTGCATTTTGCCATAGAACAAGGTTCACCACAACTTCATTTTTCCATTATCTGTTCCTTTCTGCTGAACAACAAGTTCCGCTCCGCTCCAACAGAGTGTGCTGCCCTGCCATCCCTAGCTCAACTGCCGCTCGCGTATATACATTTTGACGTTTTCCCCCATTTTGACGTATTGTGTTCCACAGCGTCGTTGCGGTCGGACGTGTGCGTGTACGCGTAGCGCGTGTGTGAGTTTTTATATCTCTCTCTCTCCCTCAACATTCGAAACAAACCATAAGCAAATCCAAAAATCAAAAGCTTACCTGCGAAGTAATGGACGCACAGTGCAAAAAGTGCCAAAGGTGAGGCGAAGAATTGATTGTTTTTGAGAGAGGCGTGTGCTCTTCTTGTACACCGTCTAAGGAAGAGAAGTGTCGGTGCAAAAAGATTAATCACATTCTGATTACTGCGCTCGGGAAGCGGTGAGTGTGTGTGTGCGGAGAAGTGGGCCTTCTGAGTGTGTGTGGTGAGAAGTGTTCTGTGAAGTGCCCCTTCGATTGTAATTAGTGTTGCGGTAAGGAAAAAAAAGGCGTTTAGTGCGTGTAGAAATAAAGTTAAGAGCGAAGCAAGGCAAGCTTTCGGTGCAAATTGATCATCATCCGTGGCCTACTCTATACAGTATGCTGCAGATGCAGGCGGGTTTTGCTTAATTAATCCCGCACTGCTTGTGTGTATGTGTGTGCGAACGAGTGCGTGAAGCTGTACAAAGCAGAGCAGGCGTAGAGTAAGGAAGAAGCAGCAGAACAAAAGCAAACGAATCATCAACGCTCTAATCAAGACGCCGGAAGCTGCAAGCGACATCCAGGAGGATACAAAAAAAGCAACAACAGAAGAAGCCCAACAAAAAACAACAGCAGCAGCTGCAATTGAATGTAAATATATGCCAAACAACCCCAAATATGCATCATCACACAAAACCAGGAGAGGGAGCACACGGCTGCTTCCTTCTTTCTTGTTCGATCACTCTTCATCACACGATGACGCCCGGGTTTGTGCGGGAAGAGGGTACGAAGAGAGCGAGAGGCAGGAGACACCATAACCTTGCGGGATTCTTGCCGTGCGCGTTTGAGTGTGTGCGTGCAGTCCGCGCGCTCGCGTGTGTGCAGCAAAAGCGGCATGGCGAATGGGGCGACACCAGAGCAAGAGAAAAAACGGGGAAAAAGAACATTTTCCTCCGAGCCAACGCATCACGGGCGACGAAAGAATCGTTTGGTTGGCAAAAAAGGAGAAGGAACTTGAAAGGTTAACTCTTTCCCCTTTTTGTTTTAGGACCGAATGGGGATTGTTGCCGCTTCCGAATGCACCAACGCACACACACACGTATGAAGATGATGCCCCCAAAACCACATCCGGTGCAAAAGGCTCCCGTGGTGCGTGGTGTTTGCCACATCATGTGTGTGCTGTGATGAAGCCGTCTGGGGCACGGTGGCCACATTGGAGTGCGGCTTGGCATGGCTTGCCAAGTCGTGTCATGTCACGCTACGCACAAGCGCCAACTACCACCATCCCGCCCCAACATGCCTAGGAGGGAGGGCAGACAAATTGCATAATGCGTGTGCGATTTCTTGATGTTTGTTATTGGCACTTTGGAGCAGGAGAAGGAGGCCTTTTTCTTTACGTGGTGTGTGTGTGTATGCATTTCACATTTACTAGTGTTTGTGTGTCGGGGCGGCTGACATGGATGGCGCTATTTTTTTTCCACCGTTTGCTTTGATACGTGCTTCTTTTGGGGGTTATGTTGCTGGTTACGCTGGATTTAGCAACCGGCCCCCTTCAATGCCGCCAACCATCCAAGTGTGCGAGAGATGTAGTTTCTAGGTTCCATGTACGCACACGCACACACACAGACAGATACAACAGCATTGAGGGAGAGAGACGCCATGTGCACTGGGATCAAAAGTGTGTGCACTTTTGGCCACTTTTGGCATCTCCAGCGTGTGTGTGTGTGCCTTTGACGCGATCTTCACGAGATTTGCAATTCGCTTACAAACGCTGGCAAGAACCTGCTTCCACCCCGGGGAGTGGTGGTGGCAGACCGTAAAAAGGCAAAACAAGAATCGCAAAACCTCTACCACCTCTTAGCACTGCTGCATCCGGTGCGAATGTGTGGCTCTGTTTGTGTGTGTGCTATGCGGAAAATGGGCACTGCAGCAACTGCATCAATTGCAGTCCCCCTTAAAAGGTGTCGGTCGAAGGTGGGTCGGTTGTGTTCTCGGCCCAGTGTGCTAGTAGTGGATGGGAAGCGGGGGAGGTGGTTGACATTTCTCCCCCGGCTGGAGCTGGAGCGGGGGGCCTCTTTTTGCAATGACGTAATTACCCCGCTTCCTTCCCGGGCGAGGAAAACCCCCCACCACCCCGACGGGCTGCACCAGTATTGAATAATGCAACAAACATGAACGCAAACACGAACAGATGAGCGCAGCAAACTTGTATCAATTTTGTTTTGCCCTTTTTTTTTGGTTCAACCCTTCCGTTGTCTCTCTGTTTTTGATTGGTAAAGCTTTTGGAATTGGAAAATTGATTCATGCAAATTTTGGTTTTGCATTTTTTGTTTTGGTTTTGTTTGAGACGGGGAGGAAATTCCGCGGGAAAGCTAAACAACACTACTTTCCCCACTTTTGCAACTCCTCCGCGCCGAAGAGTGGTCTTTTAAATCGAATCACTGAATTCGTGTTTGATGACGATGATGATCGGGGAATGCGCGCCAGCTGGTATGGCGTGCGGTAGGAATTGAGCGTCATTTTCTCATCGGAACGAATTAACGATGGGGTCACATCTTCATTTTTGCTGTTGCCGTTTTTGCGGCCAACAATTTTGTCTACCGGTGCTTGATGAATGGCAAACGATTAGTTTTACAATGTTGTTTCTTTTTTTGGCACAAAAAAAGTCGTAGAAAGGAAGTGAAGGCTTAGTTTAGAGTCGGTGGCTGCTGCCACCGTCGCAGCTGCGTTAAGCTGGAAATTATCAAAATTGCTGAAGCTATAGCCTAACCACTTCGGTAGAAATTGCTTTTGGCTCTAAGCGTTGGAATCGTGTTGAAACTACTTTTTTGATAAAGTTCCCGGCTACGGCTGATTGCTTTATCACTCCTCCTAGTGACTGCCTTCTTTTTCTTGCTTTCCCTTATCTGGAGATGTTTGATGATTGATAAGTCCAGTTCACTTGGGACATACGGGTGACTGAAGGGTGTGTGTGTTTTTTTTCTTGTGGAATGTAACCCCATTTTGAACTGGTGACGCTACTTTTAGGTAAACAAATAGCATTTGAGGTGCCACGACAAATTTTGAAATGGTAGCTGGAACAAAATTATATTTATTTCTACGAAGGCTTTCACTCAAATCCTTTAGATAGAGTTTTGAGAAGGAGCATGATGGACAAGTTAGCATCTAAATTCCAGAAATTGGTCCCATATCTATAAAATTTTACACTCAGCTAAAACCCAAGCGACAAAATCAACATACTTTCTCATTCTCTCAACATTTGGGAAGTATGTAACTCGCCAATCGCAATTTCCGCAAAGTCCGGGTCTGGATTAACTTACGCAGAATGGGTTTAATTATTTGTTCATGATCCTCTCATTCTCAGAATGATTTTATGGAACTAAAATTCAAGCATTTACTACTGTTGAAGATTAGATAACAAAATTCGTAAAATTTGCCGTAAATGCTTACGTTTTATCGAGTGTAATTTTATGTGAATTTTCTTGAGGGGGTCTTGTGCACTTGTAATGAATTTTGGTGGCATCGCTGTGAAATAATTCTTCAAAACTGGAGAAGATTTAACCTACAACGGGATCCCAAACGCAATTTCTAGAGTTCAAAATACACCTCCCAGTTTGAAGTTTATTGAATAAAATTTCAAAACACGTCCAAACCGCAGGATACGGCTTGGAATGCTCGCCATAGAAAACACCCAAGCCCACAACGCTCACAAAATGGCCCCCTCGGTGGAGAAATGAGACAACATATTTAGCATAAGAATCACGAATGTAAGCCCCCCACCTGCTCCCATCTAGATGCAAATCTTAAGCATCGTCGAATAACCAGTTTTTGTTCGGGAAAAGGTCAAGAGAGAGAGAGAGAGGAACCGTGGCACATGGCACGATCCGACTGGCGCGCTTTTAAGAATGCGACACCACACAACACTGAGCCTATGGATGGAGGGGAGAGCCTTCAGATCTTAAGAACGTGCTGAACGCGGAATACTAAACGCGGTTGATGCGTATGTATGCTCTGCCGGTTCGAATTCTTGACCAGCGTCCGTCCATTCCCCCCCCCCATCTAACACGTTTCATGATCACAAACACAGACACACAAACACGCTGAGTCGTAATTCTCAGTGTTGTGTACTTTGGCGCCTTATCGGTTACTGTTGAGAATGTCTTAACTATTGACCTTATCGACCAGACCCGTTGGCTAGATGTGTTGGATGACGAAGTTGGAGAAGTTGAAATGGAGGAAGCGGGAGGGAAACGCACATTAAGGCGGAAACGAGCGTATCGTTTAGCGAAGTTATCGCTAACAAACAGCCGCAAGCGAAGTCGCTCTCTTGTGTGTCTCCTCGACAAGATCCACTTGACCGTTGGAAGGGAAGCATTTTTTTGCTACTGCCTTGGAGTTTCTTTACCACCCCACTGAGAAGGCACGTCGGAATCGGAAACATCGCGCGTGTGGTATGTTTTTTTTTTGCTACGCATACTCCGTGAGGTCTTCCTTGCCTTTTTTCGTTATGTTTTATTCCAACAGTTCGACGTCAGCGCAGCAGCGTCTCTTGTTGATCGGTGTTTGCCTTCAACCATGACCGGATAGATACACACGTGGAACGCAGTGCCGAGAACTAACCTTAAATTAATGTCTGCTGTGTTGTGTTTTGCCTAGGCAAGTACACAGCACTGGAGCTCTTCAAAGCTAACCTTCAATGGAATATTTCAAAGATGCTAAAACTAAACTTCAACTTCTTCGCCTCAAAGATTTGAAGTTGGCAATTTTTGGAGGCTGGAACAGATACCAGACACACACACATCGCCGTGCTTATTATTGGATTAGCTTTCTTTTACTCCTCACCACCACCCTGAAGTTGGCGAAATCCCTGAAATGATCACTAACGACCCAAGAAATGCCGGCTCCAGAGTTGCGCTTCCCTTTTTCGCAAACGGGGGACGCCCAAATTTTATGGTACCAATGTTTGTGGCGTGACCCAATGATAGTGTTGCTGCCGTCGTCCTCGGCGTCCTCCAACTGTGGCCTCCAAATCTCGCTATTTTTTTTTGGAACTCCACCAAAAAAATTTCCCTTCCAAGCGAGCAACAACTTCAATCAATGAAGCGCAGAGCCAGCGCCCAGCGATCTCCTCTGCATTTCTCTTTATTAAGTTAAGATTAAGCAGCAGTACGAGAGAAACTTTCGGCGATGTGCGGGCTGCGGCATGAGTTTCTTACATCTTCCGTCTTCTTGTGGATGCCGCCCCGAACCAATTATGAGATGAGTGGTGGTGGCTTGAGGCTTTTTTTTCAGGCGGCTCCCCATCCGCGATCGGAAATTGGCTGCAAATTGAATTATGATAGGGAGGGAAGTCGGGCGGATGGTAATGTGTGAACCCTCCGCCGAAAGGTATCGGGCCGAATTTCGTGCTACATGCACCGCGCACATACCAACCTTCTTCAATAACCCCTATATCGTTTGCGGCGTGAAGGACGTTTTCTTTCGGGCACTTTCTCCCCCTCTTCCTCTCTCTCTGCTATCCCTCATATTGAGATGTCGGATGATATGTACTACAATACACTAAACTACACTCTGCCGAGCGTCATGAGAGACCCGCGGCCCTAGTGACCTTTAAAACATATTTCATTACCGTGTTCGATTCAAACCAAACGGAACCAGTGAAAACTCCCTCCCCAGTGGGAGTCGGAATTTCCTCTCCGTTTTAAGACAAATAATAGCAATTAGTGTGCAAGTAAACCCGATTCAAACTCTTCCTCTCTGCAAAACGTTTTGGCAAATGAAGACAATCACCTTCCTCCCGTTTCCGGCCTTGATGTTTGTTCCCTTTTTTTTTGCTTCGCGAAACAACAAAACGACGAACAAAATGGCGGGGGGGGGGGGGCAATAAAAGGTTTGGCAAAACCGTAATTGGGCGAAATGTGAGTGTGTTGATTTTGGGCTAGCTTCTTGTGCCAGCATTTGTAGAGCAAAACAAACGAAAAACTAGCCTAGGAAAGTAACTATTTTTATTGCGCTTGCGGATTTCGTGCCTTGCGTTGTTGTGCGATGTTTTATGAAGTGAGCGATTGGCCCCCCCCCGCTTTAGATGGCGTCTTGGCGCCATCCAGATGAAAGTGTAGAGGAAGAAATGCTCAATTTTTTGTGCTCACTTTGCTTTACATTTTCTCACGTTCATTAAGCTGCTTTTTTATTGCGCTTGTTTTTTCTAGGGGGAGTTGTTTCTCGTACAAAGGAAGATGTTCGAACTTCCGGTTTTGTTGGGTTTCACAGTTTGTTTTAGTAGCAACAACGTAAGGCGAGAAAAAATTGAATCCTTACCACTTTTTGTTTGTCCTTTTTGCGGTAGGTCCTTGTGCCGGCCGGCTGTCAGGATCTGCGTCTTTGTATGTGTGAGTTGTTCCACCGTTAATGGGCATGCGCATATCCTTGACAGCTTTTCTTACGCAAGGAGTCAAAACACATCTCACCGTGCGGCAAGAATCTGTGACAAGAAGCACACTCCCAATCAGCTGGTTGTAAATCTTTACCATCTGTTTGTTGCCCTCTCTCTCTCGCTTGTGTGTGCTTGCTTTCTCTCTCTGTCTCTCGTTGTGTGGGAAGCAGCAACCTGTTGTAAACATGCAGTGCAACATCTCGTACCGACCCACACAATCGAGGTTTTGAAATGGTGTTCTTCCGTGTCGTGTTTATTTGTTTATTTATTTTTTTCGTGAAAGATGCTTTCCGCCCCAAATGCTAGATTTTTTCCGAAACAAGAATTGCCCAACATGTTGCTTGCTGGTCCGGTTGCAATGTGTTTACACAACAACAGTTCGGTTTAGCAGCGTGTGTGTTTGGGTGCAATAGGCCAGATGCGTTGTTACGTTTGAGGGTCTTCGTTTTTTTGACAGTAATGAATTATTTATTTATTTATTTACGGTGTGTGCATTTTTCCTACATTATCATTCCAATGCTTATGTATCTGCTTAACCTCCCTCGTGCACCTAGTAGTCCCACTAATCTGCAGCTCATTAGGACGTCGAACCTGCTGTTTTGGCTCGTTTGGACGTGCTCTCTCGATTGCAAACCGTGATGTGTTTCGTTCGCTAGTTGTTTACATATCGGAGCGTAATGAGCGGAAATCGATTTTTCACAAGTAGAATTAGTGTGTTTGAGAAATGTGCGGGTGAGGGTTATTAATTGGAGCCTTTTTTTTTCTATTCGGCTGCGAGTAGGTGTAAAAATATTGAAGGAAAATTAATTTTCACCCCTCTTGAGAGTGTGCTCATTTGTTTTACCACGAATGTTATGCAAACTGTTTTAAATTTTATATATTTTTTTGCTTGTTTGTAATTAAAAAAAGGCAACAATTAAGAAAAATTGGATCATTTTAGTAATAGCGACCAACAAAGAAACAGTTCTTTAGTGCAGTTGGTGATGAGTCATTAATTTATTCTTCCTTAGAAACAAGGACGACATTAAACGATGAAACGCTCATTGCACCCAAAACGTAGTTAATTTACATATTTGAGTGGTTGTGGGCATTTGTAATGGAAGAATTACACCGTTTGTTTGCCACACTGACTCATGTCAGTTTCGTAAGACTGCGTCCAAGCTGTTACAAAATCATCTCCAACGGTAAATATATTTTTTCGGGTCCCAAAGATCCGGTTGGAAGATCCAAATTTGGATTCACTGTTCGTGACGTTACTCAGTTTTGGTACATTTTTTGGCACACTAGAGTGTACACTTCAATAGACCTTCCTCTAGTTAAGTAAAAGTAAAAGTCATACAAAAAAGAAAGAAAGCAAAAACCCTCAAAACCAGGAACAGCACAAATCCAATAAGAATGACGTCTTTTGCCGCTTCCTTTTTCGGTGCGAAAAAGTAATGCCATAATTATTTACATCATCCAGCCGCGTCGTGTAAGCCGCATTTATTGCTACTAATCATGACACAAAAAGAAAATGAAAAAAAAGCAACAGCACCGGTTCGATTGATTTGATTTTTTGCTATTGAATCCTGTACCACACCAAGCGTCGGACGGCGGCGGATATTGGCATCAACTGGCGGGATTGGGCGGGCTGGGGTTGCTCATCTTCATCCGCTGTTTCGCAAAATTATAGCCCTTTTCCGGATCTGCTGTTGTTGCCGCGCCTGGTCGCTGGCTAAAACTCACACCCATCCCCGGGAGAGGAAGCTATAATTCGCCAAAAAGGTATTGTTGTCGGAATCGGTCCTTCGGTTATTTCTGTGCCGTGGAATTTCGGCGTGTAATTAGTGCGTTCGAAGGCGAAGGGGGTTGTTCGTTTGAAAAAAAAAAAAAATGGGGTGGGAAGGTTTGAGGGAAGTGTATTTTTAAAGCTGGAGGATCTTCATCGCTTCCCAGCGGGAGAGGCAGCGACCCCATAATTGATGGCGCGACCTTTTTCGCCCACCACCCCCCCACCCCAAACGTTCCCCCCATTTTTCCTTGACTTTCAGTTTCGATTGGCGATTGTGACTTGCCCATTTGCTTCCCCTCAAATGCGGGGGGGGCAAAGGGTGCCACTTAATTGTACACCTTTGGCAGACGGGGTTTGCATTTTTATAACGGCTTCAAACGAAACAAAGGCTCCTCGCCGATGAAAATCGCCACTCCAAGAGGGGCAGGAAGCGCACAATCATATCGACGTCAGTCGTAAGCGCTCGCGGCACACACGTTTGTGGATGGAAATCAATTTCACTACAAATTTCCGTTCGCGCTTTAGTAAAACTAACCGTCAAGATGCACACACACACAAACAATGGCTAAACATGGTAAGGTGGGGAAGAGGAGCAAGGGCTTTTGATTGAATGCTCAGTGGCCGCGCGCCGTCTGAGGGCTCTTTCCAGTCCGAATTGGAGCGAGAAGAAAACTAATTTCCCGTTAATATAACAGATCGAACCAGGCGGAGCTCGTCAGCGTTTAGGGCTGTGTTTTAGTGTGTGTGTGTCAGCTGTCTGAGTCGACGGAAACTGTGCTTTTTCCATCACTTTTTTTTGTATCAGAAAAAGGAAGCAAAAAACAGTAAATCAAATCAGAAAAAAGTAAACAACTCTGGGCGGAGCACAACAGTCGACCAAAACCCCGGATCGATCCGGATGATGTAGTCGCGATTGAAATTGTAACCCATCTGGGATTACTTAATCTTGGTCTTTCGGGGTGTGTGTGCTTTTTTTTTGGTTATTGTTTGGCATTTCTTTTCGGTTACGAATTTTTAATTTCAAACACACCCTTTTTTCCCTCCTCGTTCGTTGCTGTGCCGAATAAAGATGAGAATGGCGTGTGTGTGTGATAACGACAATGTCACTGGGCCGCCTGTGTTTGAGTGACTCTCGAACATGCTGACATCATCACACCATTTCAAGTCCACCGTTTGACCGAAGAAGACTTGGCGAAGACTTGATTGATTGATGAGCGCTCATGAGGCAGGGGAAGGAACTACAAGAAGGAAGACATTCTTGGGCTAAGTCCACTAGCGAAAGACAGACTCTCTACACACTATTTGGCAATCGATGATGGTGGTGTAGCGCACACGACTGTGAATTGAAAATAGAGCAGGGTCGCGAAGCCGTTGGAAACGCGTGTTATGCGAGCCAAGGTGTGTAATGACACATGACACATGATGGGGGTTGATCTGTTTATTTAGGTAGGTTCGCTTTTTTAAAAGCTGTCGAGTGTGAAAGATCTTCGGCGCTGGGAGGTATTTTAATAGGTCACTTAAGAGTTGCTTCAAAAACTGTGTAACGGATCATGGGATTATGGGTTGACGAGCATACGGTGATGGCGCACGTTTTTCGGGACGTTGTGGTTATCAAATTTATTAAATAAATTCAAAACCCGCCTTATCTCTGCGCCCCAAATGGTGATGAGAAGTGTGCGGCAGTTTTTTTTCGTTTCGTTTCAGCCATATGGTGTGTACGCTTACCTCCTTGGCATGCCGTTTTTCTGATAACCTTTTAGCGTGTTTGTTTGTGTGTTTGTATGTGGATGGACCCTCTAGATGTGCAAAAAATGGGGAAAAAATCATAAAAAAAACATAACTGACACGCGAAATGGCAATATTCCGGTCGTGCTGCTTCCGTTAGCGTGAAGCCGTGGTAACGAATGCGAACTGGGCGTTGCTGTATCAATTTGGCCATTTTTTGAAGAGGAAGAAGCGAACAAACTGCTTACGAGGAGACCTTCTTTCCGTATTGCTGTGTGTGTGTGTGTCGTGAGTATGTATTATAAATCGGGCCATTTTACATTTATTTACGGTCGTTAGTGTTCGTCTCTTTTTGCTTCCCTGGGTCGCATAAAATATAGCATACTCTGCTATGGGGGGGGAGTAAGCACATACATCGGGGAGAGGGTGTGGTGTGTGTTTGTTGCTCATTACGCCAAATGTGTACCGATCAGTCACACCGAATGGACACAGGCGGACGTTTATGATGGTACCTAATGTCTTCATATCAAATGTCGGCAGGCTCGTAAATTTGAGGTCAATTTGCTTTCGCTGTATTTATGCGATCGGTTACAAGCTAAACTTATACACCCGCTGCGCAAATTCGAGCAGTTTCCAGCGCAGAAAATGCACCAAAATCTGCGCTGGCCAGCGCAGATTTGGCCTGGTCTCCCGCGCTGTTCTTCAGCGATTTCTGCGCTGGGTCGCGCAGTTCGGGCAGTTCGGACAGTTCGGACAGTTCGGGCGGCGGAGCAAAAAAAAACGGTCAAAAAAATTTAAAAAAATTGGCGCCCATTTTTTCGTCCGCTTCTTCTCCCTCCCTCGCCCTGCCTTGCACTACTTGCGCTTCAGCCCGTGCCTTCCGCCGCCAGCTGATTGGGTGTTTGTGGTGTATGCGTTGATTCATATATGTGCATTGCGGTTGTGTATTGTTATTGGTAGGTGTTAGCATTTATTAATTAGTGTGTGACCTTGAGACGCTGTGGGAGAAGTTGGATTGGGATTCAGAGTGTTATCGGTGTATTGATGGTTTATTTTATTTCGTGCCGCTACTGATGAGACCATTCGATGCCCCTGCCAGTTGAGGGTGAAGAAGCCTATTTAAAACAAGCGTAGGAGAACGTCTAACACTAATCTAATATTTTTTAATTTGAACTTTTTTGATTCTTCAACGACCTTCTAAACATCATGTAGCACAGTGTTTAGTGACAATATATATATATTTTTTTTAATGTGCCGAAATTTGTCACGAGTTTTTGGGTCTCGACACACACACGCACACAGCGCGGAGAAAGTGACCGTTCATTCTATCATGTCGTGATTCCCCACCCCGCCCGGCGCTAGGGATGAGGATGCTACAAGAAAGCTGAACCAACCGTTCTACCGATAAGGTAGCCGTAATCGATCATGCGTGGAGGGGGGGGTGGTCTAGTGGGGGGGGGGAATGCGTGCTTGCGCGACTTCGGGGGTGCGTGCTCGCGAGCGCGCTTTCGTGGGTGCGTGCTGGCGTGCGCGCTTTCATGCTCGCGGGCGCGCGTACGTGCGTGTGTGTGTGCGTGCGTGCGTGCTGGCGTGCGCGCGTTCATGCATGTGTGCGCGTGTGTGTGTGTGTGTGTGTGTGTGTGTGTGTGTGTCTGTGAGTGTGTGTGTGTGTGTGTGTGTGTGAGTGAGTTTGCGCGTGCGTGTTTGTGTGTGAGTTTGCGCGCGCGTGTTTGTGTGTGTGCGTGCGTTTGGAAACCCCAAAACTATTTGATTCTGATGGGTACATTTTCATCCGCTGCGGCTACAAAATACCACGCATTTTCGATCTCGCTACCTGTGAGACAACACAACCATTGGCATTGGCATCTTTGCGATCGTCTCTGCTGTTGGGAGTATCAAAAAGACACACGATCGAAGCAAACGTGCGTGTGATATATTGCACATTTATTTCTAATTCAGCTAGCGGACGCAAGTGGAAACAACATTTTGAATTGAATCCATACAAAAGAGGATTCTTAATTTGTTTATTACGGTGCGCGTATGGTGCTGCACCTGTCCGTCCAGAATCTAGTGGCTTGTTGGTTTGGAGTAGTTATCGTGACGCCGATTGACCGGCAATGCCTTGGAATGGGTTCGGATCGGTAGGTTCATGTTTTGGTCGAGTGCATTCCGTGCATTTGTCGCCCGACAGCGGTAGACCCGGCAGCACCAAAGTCAAAACAAAAACCTTCCCCGAGTGTGGGCTGCTATGCTAAGTTCTTATTAGTATTATTATTATTATTATTGGGGTAATAGCCAACGCGATCATGCCGGCCTTTTCAAGTCTTGAGTAGCACGTAGCCGGATAGTCAGCCCTTGCTACGGCGGACGGTTCATACACGGTTAGAACCCATGACGGACATGCTGTTAAGATGTGAGATGACGGTGCGGGCAACTTGCATACTGCCACACTGTCTTCTGCCCGGTGCATACGCATACGCGGGGGATGAACCTCCACAAAAACACCGTCATGAACCACCGGCAGATCTAACGGTAGGTGGACTAGGCGGTCGCCGATGATCTCTAGGCTGTAGTATGCCGTATGTCTACAAGTGGACAGAGTATTAGCGATAAGGGCCCCCGGAAAGATGGTCGTTGGGGCTCCGTGGCTGGAGAACCATTTGCACCTCCCCTTCCCCCATGGCTACTACAATTTTAGGGCCTGTGACCGATGATCGTAGGGGTCCCATGGGCACCACCCTCCCCCCCATCTGCCGGCAATTTAAGTATACCGTTCAATCTTCCAACAGCTGTGTGTCAGTACCCCCTCCTCAGGGGCCTCAATTCGTCTTTCTGCCTTTCATGAACAAAAGAAAGGAAGGCTTGACCGATGGATCATAACATTCCGGAAGAAATTACAGTTGGCGACAGTTTTGCACACACACGCACACTCACAATCATGCGCAGGATGCTCTGCATATCTATGTAATCCACAACAGACGAAAGCAAAAGCTTAGTGTAAGAAACGTGTTGGAGCGAATTAGGGTTCTGCGCGTTGCACAGCAAACCCTCCATAGTGCGCTAGCGATTCCGTAATCATTTCTACATTGCGCTTTTTTGGTTTGATTTGTAAAAATGCAACTTCATCGCCGCAATGTGTATGAACGGTTTTTTAAGCGCCACAGCAACTCATGAGCATTGTCCACACGCGAGAAAGAGATAGCGCTATGGAGGGAAAAAGCACGGACGACGGCTGACAGCGATTGGCCGTCTGACGCACCAACACATCCAAACCTTCGACAGCGCGCTCAGGCGAGGGGTATGAGGCGGAGCCAGGGACGGGTAGCTCGACGAGCTGCTCGACAAATTTGCCGTTGGAGAGAAAAGGAAAGCATGATAAAATTCTCAGAACTCCATGATTTCTTCCGTCGCTTTGCGCAGCGGGCAGGATTGTATTTTTGGAGCGTTTAAGATGACGGTTTTAATAGGACAGTCTTACAACTGCAGTGTAGTTTGAGATACATTTTCTTGAATCTGCATTTCGTAATGGCATGATGGATCATTTTCAGAACGACAATATTATTGGGAGGTTTAACCATTTCAACTATTTTGAAATCGAAGTTTGACATATGGTGACTGTAATTCTGTCGTCACTCAGCCGTAAGTCACACTTCAACCTTAGGTTTTTTTATTCTGATTTTTTTTTTGTATTTTTTTAAATTTCTTGCTGATAACCGTTACATACACATTTACAAAGATTCTCCATCTAGCCGATCTTGAATATCTGTATCGTGTAAACGACGTTTGGATTAAAACTAATACATTATCATTACATTATGAATAAAAAACAAATACGATATCACATATTTCGACTCTTCAACTTCGGTTAAAAACTTTATATTGGACCACTTTCCCTTTTAAGATCGTAGGCTGAAATTTCAGCCTGTCAGCTGTATGCATTGTATAGCAGTTTTCGAGCAGCTATCTAAGTGGATATAATATACTGGTGGGCTTATCCCAAGGTGTATGTATTTAGAAGGCTGATTTTTATCGCTTCTGCTTGTTTTGTGTATTCTTCAAGCCTCCAGAAAGCTTGTTTGAACAAAAAAAATTACCCATCGTGTCAAAAAGTGATATTCAAATTTGGTTATAAAAAAACGTGCTATGAGACCATCTGAACTACATACACTTTGATTTTGGATTCCATCACTAGATCTCTTTAATGCACCTTGGGATAAATGTAAACACCACCTTGTTTTGCCATTTTTCGAGCAGGTACTCGAATCTAATTCTAGCTTTTAGGCTAGAATAATCTAGACTGAAAATTGCAGGCTAGTTTGTGGTTTTGAATGGAGATTTCATGGTTTTGTACATGATTTCAACCTAAAACTGTCAAACTCCATACAAATTCAAAAAACTGACTATAATCGTGAAGGGCCCCATTGACAGATATTCGACACTCGACTTTTTCGACTTACGCCTTGTTTTGGGACATTTTTACGGTCCCAAATACAGCCGTATCTCGGGGGTCACCTGTATAGTTTTATTAGCCTAATTTGTAAAATATTCCATTATTGCCTTATTGAGGTTGCTTGTTTAATCAATTCTGACCTCTTATGATGATACTTGAAAGGACATAAGATAAGAAAAAAACAAGCATAGGGTAAATGTACCAATAGTGGTGCAATTTGTGGTGGTACCGATGTGTTTTAATGGATTTAAAGTGTCAGGAAGGACATTTTCTGAATATTTTAACACATAGCAATTGTAATATGTTTTATCTTCGCAATCACAACCATTTTTACCCTGAAATACATTAAATTTACGAAAAAATACATATTTTTGTGACTGCTTCGTTGTACCTATAATCCTATAGTCGTCTTATTGTGTTCCTATAGTGGTGGTAAACAAAGATGCATCAAAAACGGTGTATAATATCAATGAAACTTAGTTTGGATGGTGTTTTCGTATGAATAGCAGAGATTAGTGCCATAATATTGGTTTCTTCCGTAATTTGATCGTAAAAAAATGTATAAATTTGATCGATGAAACTATTGACTAAAGTACTGCATCACACCTGTCGTCAACCTACACCCGGAAGAGTGTGCTTGATTTGAAGTCAATTTTTCATTCAGCCATATAAGCGAATTTTGGCCTGTTTATGGTAAATTACCTACATAAAACTCGTTTCTGTTGCTTATTTTAGTGAAAACAGTACGACATGTCGGAAATATGCTCGAAAAAATCTAAAACGACCTGTTTTTATTGATTTTATAACTATAACCACTATAGGAACATGCCTGTTTTGTGTACCTATAATGGCACTATGGTAAAAAACACTTAAAAATGCATAAATATGATCAAAAGGCAAATAATTTTAGTAAAACAATAATATTTCATAACAGTTATGTTGAAAAACTAGTAATTGCGTGGTTAAGTGGTCATTTAGAACGTTAACAGAAATATGAGTTTCGTTATGAAATCCTAAGGATTTTCGAAAAATGTTGACACATTTAACAAAATAATGGATTTTTCGGTCACTAAGTAAAGGAATGGCCCCATTTAACTTTTAAACCCTTTGTAAAAGGCTAAAGAACATTTCACACTAACGTAAATAACTTAATTACTTTTAATTTGCCGTATGAACCGCATTTTAGTGCAATATCACCTCTATTGGTACTACCACCACTATAGGTACATTTACCCTAATATATAAAGCATGAAATAAATAAAAAATAAATGAAAATAAAAAATATAAACCAATTAGTGTGAATAATCAGTGTGTTATTTTTTCGTTAAATTTCCAATTAGAATTACTGTCCACTTGTCAGTTGATAACAAATGCTACTAAAGCAGACGTTTTGTTTATCGCATCGAGCTTCTATTGACAGCTACGTGTTTGTTTTAGACGTTCAGATCTGTGTGGTGTTTCTATTGTACGCTTCTCATGTCAATTATTGAAAGCATAAAATCTATCCATTGATGAGGACAATCTCCCGTATCGGAGCATGATTGATAGCAAATCGATAGGCCGGCCAACGTTTCCACATTAAATGCCGCGCAGAAACTTGCTGGCTTATTCATGCCGGAAAGTGAACCACACCACACGGCCAGGATTAGCCGTAAAAGGATTAGCGTATTAGTGTGCCGGTATTGTCAGTGTCGGTGGAAGCCTATCGGCTCCTCTCCAGCGCTGAACTTTCCGTTTTGGGGAACTTTCACTCTCACGGCATCACCACTGCTCTTTAGATCAATATTGATTGAGTTGTGTGCATGCGCTTGTGTGTGTTTTGGACACGGTGGTGTAAAATTACACATTGCCAGCCATCCCTATGCTCCAGCATCAGGCCCCAAAAGACTCAGCAACCAAAATTATGTCTCTATGCTTCTATGCGTTGTATCAACTTAACCCGATGTCGTGCACTATCAAAGCGCAGGAGGAAACACCAGGCACACACCGATGTTGATGATTTTATGGCCCTTCGTCGTACGATTTCGAAGACTTCGTTCGAAGGCAAAGCGCGCGCGCGGTTTGAGTATTATCGGTTGCGGAAGTATGCGATTGTAAATATTTATTTCTATACGATCACTCTCCCTTTCACGTGTGTTCAACCAGTGTGTGTGTGTGTAGAAGTGTGTGAACAAACGAGCAATAGGACGGTATAAAATTACACTCCCCATTCCCGCATCGATTGCAGTTTGATCTTGGATGGACGATCAGTAATAAAAATCGATCGCAGCGATTTGAATTCCCGGCGCACTAACACTAACGAGCAGGGAACTATGATCGACAGCATGCTTGCAAATAGCAACCCCCTCCCAGGGCAGTTTCTAGCTGCAGCAGGCTTGATTTGTGACAGTTGAAACGCGCTCTTATCAACCTGCCAAAGGGGATGGAAATGAAGGGAATCACAGAATAAACATTGCATCGATTCATTGGTTCGATCGATCAAACGGATTGCGCTCGTTACGCGCTGATCGACTGTAGTACCAAGCACACCAAGCTGGGAAGTTAAGTGTGTTTGTGTGCATGCGAGAGAGCAGCATGGGCGCGAAGTTTGTAATTGTTTATCGTCGTCATCATCATCATCATCATCATCGTCATGCAGTGACTGTAACGAGGTCGTTACTGACAACAAGCCCGCTGACCAAGTGGCCGTTAGGTGCGTTACGTCGCGCGGTGCGTGTTGTTGGTCATGTAAAGCGGAGAGGCGGTGGGGAACGCCAAAGGTAACCTGATAGGAGGATTTAGTTATTTTATGCCTTAACGCGCTCTATGGGTGCTGTTGTGTGTATTTCATTTTAGAATGCCATTTTTAAAGCATCCAAAACGTGTATTTTTGTTGGATCCTGGTCACGGCACCAAACATGCGATACAGCTGAATCTTTTTTCTGATGAAATAATTAAACTCTTTCTTGACAAATGCAAAAATAAGTTCAGTTTATTTAATGTGATGAGAGTTTTGATGCAAAAAATTGCCTTTTTTAAGTTTGATAGCTGTCAAAAGGAAAGTAAATGACAGCTGATGAGAGTAAAAGTTAACTAGTAAACTAGTTTTTTTTTTGCATTAAAACCTCACACACTTCTATTCCCTCCATGTTCCCGCTGGGTTTTCTCGCATGGGCACAATTTAATTATTTTCCAGTTTTTTTGTTGCTACAACCGCCGTTGTTGCTGATCGATAATCGGTGCCGATAATCAGATTAAACGATAATGCTGCTGTCGTACCGTGTGGTCCTCAACTCCGAGCTAGCCTGCAGCAACAGCAGGTTACCTTGGCGAGGTTGCGCATACGTTTGGTAGAACTTGTTTTTTGAAAGCACATGCGCGCCGGCCATGTGTGTTGTGGTCTGCATGGTGCATGGACATCTCCTCCGAATGCCGATTTAGCACAGCGCAGCGGAATGGATGAAGCCCTCAGAGGGTGGGAGTTGTAACATATCTTCGACCATTAGAGAGGAACGGTTTTTCCTGCGTGTGAGGCAGCGGAGATGCAGGATCGTATCGTATGATTGGGAATAAATTTCGCTTTATTGGCCGATTGTTTAGCGGCCACTTTTCATCCATTCTCCCTTCGTAGACGTTTCTGAACTTGCACGCACGCCTTAGCCGGTGCGACTGGATCGTCCAGCCGATCCGATCAAATGATTGGTGGCCACCATCACTTTCGCAAATGTTTTGGCCCGATTCCCGTGCGATTTGGCGATGATGTACGCGCGGAGGTTTTGCTATGTGCGATGTCCTCCTCCACTTCCCTCAATGTGCGTGTGTTGCGGGATGCGAACAATCGGCGTGGTTGTCCTGCCGCTTGGCCAGCGACTTGTCAAGGTAGTGGTTTATTGCAAACGAATCGGGGAATCGGTTTTGCCCTGTCGCTTTGATCAAAGCGCCCCCGTGAGTGAATGGCCCGTATGAGAAGTACATACAGATATCGGGTACTGATCCTGGCTAAAAAATGAGAGTTTTTTGTTGTTGTTGCTGCGTTGGAATGCGTACGATTTTGAGAGTGGTGGTGAAGCGGCGCGAGGACCCTAAGGACCGAAGAAAGTGGGCCCCCCGATCGTTGATTGTTGATTAGACAAATAGTAATGCTTTTATTGACAGTGCTGCGCGCCGGTTCCTTTCGATGTTGTCTTGGTGTGTGTCGTCGCTGTCTAGTGGCGCTTGGACGTTTATGATGCGTGAAAGTTTGAAGAAATTGGCGAAGGTAAAAGCGATGTAGAAGTTTGTGATTTGTTTTTCTGGCGAATCGGAATAACTTGATAAACGGCATAATTGTTGTACCCTTTTCCGTATCTTGGGCAACATCTGCTTCGTTTTGAAGTACTCGCAGTCATGTTGTGACAGCAGACATGTCGCTGAAATGTGGTCGTTGCTGACTTCTTCTTCAGACCTTTCTGTTGAAGTAAATTTTAATGATTTTGATAAAATCCTTACATATCAACCATTCGGACTTTCCAATTTCCTGAGGTCCTGTTAGGTTCTTCTTCCAGTTTTTCTCCAGAAACAATCCTAAAACAATACTTTAAACTTGTTAGCTTCTTTTTTCTTTGACATCCCTATAAAAGCTGCCAATAAAAGAAGGAAACAATGGGGGACAAAGGCAATGATCTACAACAGCTACCGCCTTTTGCTCTGTGACCTTATCGGGTGGTTAACACTCAGACACAGGGTTGCCGGACGGTGGCCTGTGACGAATATGGACCGATGATTGTAACGACCTCTGGGTGAAAGTAAAACCCTCTTGTCTGTGTCTCGTCGTACCGTACTGACCATGCTTTTTTGTTTGTTGGTGCTGCTCTTATTTGACACACGAAGATCGTCTCGAAGAGTTCCTCCATCTCCGCTCTGTTTGCAATTACGACATCGGAAGACACCGACACAGTGAGCGCCTTAGTTGCGGGGAAGGACGGATCTCTCGGTGCAAGCAAAAAAAACCAAAATAAAACCCAACCGCCAAACTCGCTCCAATATCGGAGAGCGTGTTCGGATGCTTCCTTCTTGTGGCATTCGTGTTCGGTGTAGCACCATTTACGACCAACGAGATCCATTCGGAATGGTTGGTGGCGGTGGCGGGCTGGTCATCTCTGCTGCATCTTCTGCTTGGGGCGGGAGTAGCAGACCCTCCTGGGAAATCGGAAATCGAAGAAAGCGAAAAACAAAAGACACACAGCGCTCTTTTCAGTCGGGGCCTGGTGGAAATATGGATTGCGGAAGTAGCTAAAGCCGCCCCATAAAGGCCCCTCGACTGCTGCTGATGATGATGCAAGTTATGCTGACTCCCGCCTCCAATCTCTCTGCCTTTTCGCGCCACCAAAGGGAAAGAATGAGGATTATGTTGCGGCGGGCGCGCGCGCGCACGGAAACTTTGAAAATCAAACCTCTCCATTGGGACGGCACGGGGCGTTTATATTCAAAGACATGGAATAACAATGAATGGTTGTGATCTTGCCTCTCTTTTATCTATCTGCCGTGCCTTCCCTTGCAGCATCAGCGGTCGCTCCATTTTGTGTGTGTGTGTGTGTGTGCAGGTTTGTTCTTTCGCCTTGGATTGCGTGACCATTTCTGCAAACGAGCGTTGATCACTTCTCACCCCTTCCTGCATAGTTGATCCATCAGGTGCTGAAGATAGCGGGAAATGCTTTTGCCTAAACTGCACATCACACAAACGGGAACGATCATTTCACTTTTTTTTTGCTCGCTCGCCATTTCCTCCTGTTTACTTCGAGCAAATCTCAAACCGGCAATCCCAATAAAATGGGAAGAAAATGGTGCTTATTTTTCCCCTTTCCTAGATATTCCCCCTATCGATGATTGACGACCGATTGGGGGATGCAATTGTCGTTCAAATAAAAGTGACCGAACCTTTCCCAAAAGCAAATCGGACCAAAAAAAGGTGATGGAGAGCTTGCGAAATGGTGAGTGGCCCATTTCCGCGAACGGAAGCGGCGGGTTCGTTGTTGGTGTGCGCACGTGGAGACAGCGTGTGAAATTTCCAACACCTTTGATTGGAGTGCGAATTTGATTGAGCTCGAGTGAGCGTAGATTTCCTGGGTGCAGCGCGTGTGCGCTGGGGAGGCTGGAACGGAGTGGCGCGAGTGATAAATAATAAAAGCGACGCATTAGAAATTGCGGCAAAACTGTGTGGTGCATGCATGAGGTTTTGGTGTGTGCTGGTGGGATTTCCTTTTCGGGGAAGGAAACGGATTGATTGCGCGAGTGATGAAAGTATTATTGGGTACAATTTTCGTTTCCGCTGCACACTAACGATCGCGGTGGCCGCCGTGCTGGTGGGGTTTTTGTCCATGTTTGGGACGATAAGATGCTTGATTGGTGGCGAAATGGTGATTGATGTGACATTACATTCGATTTAGCGATGTTTAAATGTGCATTCTGATATTCGAGCAGTTTTCGAGCAGTATCGAGCAGTTTCGAGCAGTTTCGAGCAGTTGTGAAAAAATGTTACATATCATGTTTTGATTAAATTGTACCGGAATTTCTATTTTTACACTCCTTTGAGCACGTATTCGCATCTAATTTTGAAACTCAAAAATTCGAAATGTATGTAAGAAATTACCTTAGAACTTCAAGAGAAAGCTGTCGTTGTAATGAGTCGTCTAGCAGCACGGTGGGAACGAACAGGTGACGGTGTAGTAGACATTAGCTAATAAAGTATCATGTCATCGGACCGGCAGGGGGGAAGCCTTGTACGTTTCCCAGTTAATTCGCTGTGCTAACGATACTCGATTATCGATCAAGCGATTTAACGTTGGGGGAGGGTTACAGCACCTCGCAAAGCGATGGGACACGTCGTCGTCACCTGTTTTTCTTTGATATGTTGGTAGGTGTGTTTTCTAAAGGGACCCAATAATGCTGTAAAAATACCAACAAGCGTGCCAACAAGTACTCACAATTATTTGGTCCCACTGCAATGGCATCATGGACGTTGTGTACTGTTCATTACACTCATTAGAACCGTTGTATAGCTGAGAGTAGGGCGTACTAATTGGCATCACATTGAGCGGCTACATCCTACTTGGGGCGGAGGTTGTTAGATAATTAATTCGATTACTTTAGCGGTAGCGGAACATAGGCGAGAGAATTTATTCTTACGCAGGCAGCGCCGGACATTAAAAGCTTGCTCCTATCTCGCTCTCTGTCTCTCGTCGCTATAACCTTTACTCATGCTGGTTATCACATTGTTAAAAAGTGTAACACCTAACAACGCAATATTCTCACGCAAAACAATCACATTGAATGGGGCACTCCTGCTACAGTTTCTATTAGAACGCCAAGATGCAGCAGATGAAGCTTTGCACCATCATCATCATGCGTTTTGTTGTCGGGAGCGTCGGAGGGGAAGACTCTTCAAACTGCATCTCGCGCACGCATTATCAGATGAGGGAATGACTTGAAAGAAAAGCATTTTAATCAACTTCGACGCAGGGGGGAGGACTCTACCCTCTCGCTCCCATTGTATTTGGCCTCTTCTATTGCCTGCTTATCTTCCCATCGCGGCACACACACAGACAGACCCTCTGTGTCTCTCGTTTTTCCAATTCTCCATTACCTCATCTCGCGATGTGCCGTGCGTGTGGATGGAGGATCGCGCGATCTCACATTTAGCAGAACAAGTAACAGGAATTTCTCGTGGTATGAGCAAGTGCGCTGCCTGGATTAGGGAATGCTTTCCGGGCATGACTCGAGCTTGTTCTTTTCCACGTGTGGAGGGCGTTTGGAAGTAGCGCGGATAAGATAGATGGAGGAAGTTTCTGTCTTCTGTTTGTTTTTCCCAATGCCTCACGATATAAGAAAGACGAGCAGAAACGAGGGCACAGTCACGTCGTCAAACACGTTCTGTACATTTTTATTCTATTCTGGGGTGGGTTCGTCGCCTGTTCTTGTGATGGTGCTGGGCTAGGTTGCCTCTAGGTATCATTAACTCGTTTGCAAACAAACAGTTAAAAAGGCACATATGTTATAGATTCTCACATAAGTACACATACGATGTAGCGGAAGAATCTACACAAGGGAAGAGGGCCCGTTCTCGCCCCGTTCCTTCTAGACGCCAGCGTGTAATGTGTGCACTATGTGTTGCTGGTCCGTTTCTTTATTAAAACACAACAACCTCGAACCATTCCCTCGGGAGAACCATATTCTGCGCCTAACCGTACGGGACTGTGTATACGCGTCGCGCCGTTACTACACGTGCGGGCTGGTGTGCGTAGGGTACCACCGCGTGTTTGTTCTGCACATTTGCGCCCTCCTCTCCAACGGAGCGAGTTGATAATTATGGTGAATAAATCATGTGAAGGCAAGATATGGGAGCTCTAAAGTAAGAGCTTTTTTTTTGGGTAGAGACAAGTGGAACCGGTACTACGAGCGGGTGTTCTGTGGGGTTCGTGTTTATATGTTCAGGTGGAGAGTGGTGGACCCTCTCCAAGTGAGCTGTTTGGAATTCCGTTCCAATAGCCAGTTTGGTAGGCTAAGAGAGAGAAAGAGATAGAGGATAGTAAAGTAAGAAATGTAATACCAAATGATAAAGCATTATTATTGGGTGGGTTTTTTCGTACTTCATCATGTCCTTCACTCCATCTACACTCGTACAGTGCCCCGACTAGCGGTTCTTATAATTTGTCGAAGTTGCGTTGCTTTCAAGACTTTGGCAGGGGGGTTTTTATTCGCTCTTTCCCTGCCAACTTGTTAATATTCTCTCGAAGCTCAGCTCAGTAAGCTTGGATTTCATTTATTTAGTTGTTTTTTGCGAACTTGTTTCTATCGGAGTAGGTTCGTTGCCTGTAGCACCGTTGAAGTTCCTCACCTATGAAGCGGACGCGGTGAGAGCAAAAAAAAGCACACCCAAAGCAGGTTGAAGCATTAATTATGTATGATTAAGGTCGTCTTGAATGAAGCACAAGTACGTATGATTGGTTGGAAGGAGCCGTGGAAATTATGCCCGTGTATTTTTTTTTGTTGGTCTACCTCTTGGGAGCACCTTCCCAGATAGCAACACAAAAAATTGAATCGCACTCATACGCAGCCTGTGTCCGCTAATCCATGTTGTCCGAGCAATTGCACCGAGTTGAATGCGGTAGGCAAAACGTTTGAAAAGTATTATTTCCCCCGCTAATCATCCGCGTGTGGGTCCTAATTTGTTTTTCCCAAGTTACGAAACTTGCTGCACAGGGAGGAGGGGGAGGTTAGCAATCAGTCTGGGGGATCTTGACGAGAGGTTTGGAACGGACCAATATGCACCGCTAATAGCAGAGAGTAGCAGAAGCATGGTAAAAAAACTCCAGCGCCAACAATGTTGCGCTTTAATAAATGATGCAAAGCAAGGCCTGGCAAGAAAACACCCACAGTAGCAGTATCTCGATCTTTCGAGCCGTGTTATTGTGTCTGTGGTGTGTTGATCCGGTTGATTTGGGAGAACTACTGCGCCGGCCGTAATGACACAGGGGAAGCTGCGTCGGTTTTATAACTTTATTAAAGTGGAAAGCGTCAAAAGTCTCGATGTGTTTTTTTTGGGCGCCAACAATTGCCAACTCAAACTGACGAAAAAAACAACGACAACACACAATTGTGACATTTCCAACCCGATGGAGATTAGATTTTTGGGCAGACTGTTGTCCAGGTACAAATTATTGTACCGCCAAACATACCGGCGAAATGGGCGAAGGAAAAGGCTTTGCCGGCGTTGCGTTCCGTGTTTTGGCCTTTGGGGCAGCACCGAAACGCCGTTGCCGCGGTGAGACTGGGCCACACCTCCTGCACGAGCCCGCGAACCACGAGGGGACGGACCGTCTGGCCCCGCGTTATTGCAACGGTTTCGCGAATAAATTGATAGGTTTGCAAACGGCGGCCAAACGACGAGATGACGATGCGTCAAAACCTGGCAAGGCTGTGTGTAGAGCGACCTGGAGGAGACCTCTCTGGACAGGCAGTAGTAGTAGTAGATCGAGTAGATGTTGGGTTACATGTAGTTGCGTAAGGCGATAGTTTTGGAGAGCGCGTGGGTTGCCTGATTTGGAGTGACTGCTGCTGTTGTTTTTTTGCAATAAAGGTTTGGATAATAGTACACAACACTAGGTTGGGTTAGTACAGTCAGGCCCATCTGGTGTAGTTGGTAATGTTAACTCCGAATGCAACATGATCGTTTGGAGTGCAAAAAGGGGAAATTAATGGCGAAAAGATAGACATGATAGATGGAGGTAGCACTACGAAGACCGAATTTGGCCGTTCTTGTGTTCTTGTTATGGATATGCTGTAACAAGTTACGTTTTATGAGCTCTAAACACACACCGGCACTAAATGCGATTGCTGAATCATGGGCGAGTCCGTATGAAGACCAAGACATCCTGACAGTGGCAAAGGCTGACAGAATATGATGGCTGGTGCATAGTATTGAGGATGCCGGACTCTGAGAAGGCGCTCGCGACAGCGATACTAATTCGGGCACGCGGCCCAGAGGTGTACAGCGATTTTGATGGTTGAATCAGATGACGCAAAACTTGTCAGATGATCATGTCTCCCTTATATCCCCAATAGCCTGAGAAATCGGGCATCTTCGAGAATTATTGTTGACTCTCAAACTAGTTCATCGGGCTTAGCATCAATAATTTACATATAAAAGTTATTCTCACGATATTAAAACATTTCATCCATGTTGTGATGAGATTAGAACTACGGACGTTCATTTCAATCCGCCCATACAAGCGCACTTACCATCTGCACTATTGTGACCGAACGAGCTTCGTAGGTTTAATCGCATATAAAAGTCAACTCTCCTAGCATCGAGAAACGAATACAAATTGGCTTAGTTTAGTGGGTCATAGGGTGTGTTTTCATTGGGAAACCGGATTCGTTTATAGTTTCCCCGACATTTATGTCCATTTCGCCCTCTTAAATTTACGATCGTTTAGATTTATGAAGTGGTTAAAGGTTGTCATAATTTCCGAAAAGGGAGAAGAAATAAAACTCCTAACTTTAATTGCATTTCCTTTTTCCAATGCATTCGGTCCATTTCGGAAACGAACATTCTTTCCACACCCATAGTTGCTTAAATCAAATTCCTCCGATTTCAACTATGTTTTGGACAGCAAGCACACACACACGTTCATATTCAACCCACACATTCGCGCCCCGTTCGATAGTAAATCATTCTAATGCCAGTCGAATCTCCAACCCCCATTTTTCTGTTGCAATGCGTCTCGGTGCAGTGACAAACCCAAACTTCAACTGCCGAAACCGCGCGGTGACAGATGGTTGCCCTTTTTATAATCATCCGCACGTGAACGAATCGCGCACAATGTGGTCGCGCGCGCAGCCCTGTTATGGTAAAATCTGCCCATTTATCACAGCTTCACACATGCCATATACTATATACACCTCTCAGTGGTTTCCCTCTTTCCGAAGGGATTGTGTGTGTGTGTGTGTATCTCGTGCCCTTAGCAAGTCGGTTGGGCGTTAGGCTGTGGAAACTGTTGGGAGCAATCCTCCACATAAAGCGCACTGATCGCACGCAGGCGCCACACCATGGGGGAGTCCCTCGCGGGTGCATCAAATGCCCGAATGCCGACAACGAATCGCAACGAATGGTGGCACAATCGGGGAGATATGCTGCTGCTGCTCGCTGCATATGGAAGGTGCAATTAAAAATCAACACACCGCGTCCGTAGAAGGTGTAGCCGGTTTCCGGTGCGAAGGTTTCGAAACCTGCGAGGAGTATATATCGCTTTCCTTTTTCCTTCACCTTCCTTAACTCCTTGGTGCGGCGTCTGTTTCTAGAGGAGAGCAAGTCACACGTCTGCAAAGTTTGTTTTAAAGTTCAAACTGTTTACAAAAAAGAAAAGGATCGTAAAAATGTCCCTACTCTGTGGGGTTGACGTGGAGCAGACTTAAGTAGCTTGCAGACGACGAACTGCAGTCGCGTTGCATACTGTTGGCAAACGGCGAGACACAGCCCCAGACGTGCACCAGTCACAGCGCCACAAGTTCACTACTAATGACCCCAGGGAGAGTCACAACCTTCCTCCCCTTATTTTCGAAAAAAAGCCAATTTTTCCCCCGAGGGCAAATTGGCAAAGAAAACTGGGAAGAAAAAAGTAGGTAAAACCTGGGTGTGAATAATTCATTCCGCCTCGGCGGGTCGGCCCTTTGGGGTTGACATTTCTTCGGAAGAAAATGGCGGTGCAGACAAAGGATGATGGTAGATCGATGACATCTTGCCTGCGTTCCCGTTTTTCGATGCATTTCGAAGGTGCCCTCCCTTTCCCTCCCAGAAACCGAGACAAAGGGAATCGTCGGCGAAGCCGATCAAACGGATCGTAATTCAATATGTTACCCAGAGTCTCAGTCCTCTGTTCTGTCAGTTTCGTTGTCGGTGGCGACGTCGTGGTTGTGGTCGTTGTTGATGGGGAGTGTTTCGCCCAGTTTTTCCATTATTATTTCCCTGCGTTTCCCCGGTCAGGGAAAGAAGTCGCCGGTTGCACGGTTGAATGTCCTCTCCTTGGTTGTTGGTCGGTATTGGTGGCGTATTCTTGTTAGAAGTAGCTCTGGAGGAGACTTAAATTAGAGTTTTTGCAGTAAAAAGGGCTTAATAAGAAGTGTTGATAGTTTTGTGAAGTAAAATGTAGTTCGATGTAGAATGTATGATGTGGTTAATAGCATAAATGCATAGCAGCATAATAGCATATCTTTATTATTTTGATTATAGATATAATGCGTCATTGCGTCAACCAACGCACGAGCTAATCACAAGAAATTTAATCATAAACCAACATAAACAACGATAAAAAAGGCAAACGATGCTAACCAAACCAAAAGGAGCCGTAGAATCAGTTTCGGTCAACATTGAACAAAATGATATAAATATGGTTGGCCACCCAACCAACAAACAGCACGCCCTCAACATAATGTCACTCCCTCGTGAAGGAGGCAAAAAACAAAACGATATCGTGAAGTAAGCCGAGACGGCACACACATTTAAGGAAGAAAGCAAAGGAACAAACCCTACTCCAAACGAATCTCATTGTTTACCGCCGTTTTTATGCTGCGTGCCGCGTGTCCACCCTCGCACTCGCGGGGTGCATGTTGGTGGTCCTCTGGGCTTGTTGTTGTTGATGTTGGGTCGTGCGTTTGACTTTCTGCAACATTAATCAACGTTCAGTCAATACTGAAGTTTTGGAAACCGAACCAAAACTAAATGGGAATTCCCATCTAAGTCTGGTTCGTTTTGCACGAAGACTTCTCGTTGCTTTATTTACCAAAATAGACGGCGGCGGCGCTGTGTGTGTTCAGTTCGATTAAGGGAAAGTGTTTCTCATCGATCACCTATATCCGTGCCCCGTTCCCCCGTGTGAGTCATCATTGAATGCGTGCGATACTCGCTTACAAGGGCTCACGAGGGCCCTTTTTAATAACACGCGTCTTGGCTAATCGTCGTGAGAGGGTTTGGGGAAGACCTGCCAGAGGTTCCCTCCCTTCCTCACTTAAACGGTGACCTTATTAGCGGATGTCAACTGTGTCAGCCCGTGGGTCGTGATCACTTTCTTCTTTGAAAGGGAAATTATCTCACCCGAGCAGCACACACACACCGTATTGGGGTGATTTGGACATTTTGTTTGTATCCATATGCTGCGTGCATCATGCCCTTTGCTGCACTGTGTGTGTGTGTGTACACATAGTTTTTTGTTGGTTTATATTGCTTCCTTTCGTTTTTTTTTGGTTAATGCTACACTCCGAGTACGAATGCATATATGGCAAAGATGTGGAAGGGAAGCGAGCGGCCAGATCATGAAGCGATCGTGATGAAGATTGAGTGGACAGATTAGCCGTCGGGATTATCTTAATGAATAATCTTATTTTTCGGGGGTAGAAAGAAACGATTGCGATAGCTTTGTGCTGATCATGCTGATGGGAAGAAGCGGCGTTGGCGCTGTGGCGCATGAATGCATTTTGTGGACGGAGAGGAGCATAAAGGAAGCCATTTTTAAATGGAAAATGGTTTTAATTTGTTGAAATGTTTTTTTTCATCCTCTATAGCAGGGGTCTCCAAACTACGGCCCGCGGGCCGCATGCGGCCCTCAAGCGCCTTTAATGCGGCCCGCGAGGACTGGGTTAAGGTTAAATTAAATAGCTTTCTTTTCTAACAGATTATTTTCTTTACTTCTGAAAGATGAAAATCAAGATTCAATAAAAGAAAGCTGCACAAATTTGATATATTTCAATAATATTTTCTTATTAAAACGAGATTTAAACTTCCACTCATTCTAAAGGTAGCGTCAAAATGGCCCTCAACAAGATTGATTGTGAAGCAATGCGGCCCGCGAACTGAAAAGTTTGGAGACCCCTGCTCTATAGTGAAGTGCGTTTTGCTCCTTTCACACTGTTTGTTGAGCTGATGCTACTACTAAAGTGGATTGTATTGTGGCAGTTGAAATTACAATGCTATCTGTTATGATTACAAAAGCAATACGTTTTGTGATGTGTTAGAGAAAAGCTAAAAAATATGGTTGAAATCTATAAGTAGTTCCATCAAAAAGTATTAAATTGAATCAGTTTAATACTATGGAAAATATATTTATGTCAATCTGTTGACCATTGCAAGTACTATTTACAGTATTTGCATAAAATGTGGCTTTTGCTATTTCATACGACGCATTTGTAATTTGATCTGATGCATCGCTTTCTAAATTCGTTTAAATGTTACTAATAGTTTTCTTCTCGGTAGCTTTTTTTACTAGTTTCTAAGCTTGTCTCATCTACTCTGAAAAATATTGGTGGGAGCTCTGAATCGGAACTATCCCATTCCGATTTCGTATTCGGAATCAATTCCGATTCCGCAGCCGAATCTGGTTCTGATTCCCGGGTCGATTTCCATTTGAGATCCGATTCCGGAGCTGACTCCGATTCTGGATTCGATTCTGAAGCCGACTCTGGAGCCGACTGACTCCAAAGCCAGATCAGAATCGGTTCCAGAATGGAAATCGACCCGGGAATCGCAATCAGCTCCGCAATCCGAACAATTTCTGGAACCTCCGAATAGAATGGATCGTTTATAAGTAAATGCATTTGGAGGTATTGAACCAACTCCGGATTCTTATTGCGGAGTCGATTTCGATTCCGGATCCGATTTCGGTACCAATTCCGGAATCCAGATCCAATTCTCATTCTGGATCCAATTCCGATTCCGGGTCCAATTCTGATTCCGCATCCAATTTTGATTCCGGATCTATTTATGATTCCTGATCCAATTCTGATTCCGGATTCAATTCTGATTCCGGAGCCAATTCCGATTCCAGATTCAATTCTGATTCTGGAGCCAATTCTGATTCAAGATCCAATTCTGATTCCGGATTTAATTCTGATTTCACATCCATTTCTGATTCCGGATCCAATTCTGATTCCGGATCCAATTCCGATTCCAATTCCGATTCCGGATCTATTTCTGATTCCGGATTCAATTCTGATTCTGGAGCCAATTCTGATTCCGGATCCAATTCCGATTCCAATTCCGATTCCGGATCTATTTCTGATTCCGGATTCAATTCTGATTCTGGAGCCAATTCTGATTCTGGAGCCAATTCTGATTGTAGAGTCAATTCCGATTCCAGATCCGATTCTGGGGCTAATTAAGGAGCCGATGCCGGTTCCAATTCTAGAGTCAATTCCGGAGCCAATCCTGGATCCGATTCCGTAAACAGATACCCCAGACGTGTTATCCAGAATTGATTCCAGAATACTTCGGAGCTAGCTGGAATAGATTCCGACGACAACCTCATGTTTCCCAACACTATTGAGAACTTCTTCCTCCTCCAGACTTTCCGTAAAACCTAATAATCATTTATGTCAACAAAACCAATGCCCGAAACACTCTCACTTGAAAAAGGTGCATTGAACTAGAATGGAATTTCTCGTTGTAACAAATTTATTACCCAGTGTTTTCTTAGCATTTATTACGCTTCTAAATTAGACGCAATTAGTCGGTACATTCCAGCAGAGCCTGGCCCGGTTTTTTCTCCTTCGACCACTCTTACCCTCGGCGGTACCTCCGCTTCCGAACGGATCTATTATTTTGGGTTGTATAAAACGGTTGCAGCTCAAACAAAAAACAACCAAACACAATCACACACGGGTGAGAATGAGTTCGGTAGCCGATAATCAACCATGCATGAAGTGCAAACACAGCAGCCCGGTGTGTTGGTGGCTTACTGACTTGCCGGTGTGATATTCTACCGTAGAAACCCCTCCTCTAACAGTGTGGCCCATATTACTCGACTCGTGTCCACACGTTCGATTGCATTGGACGAGCGGAAAAAAGCTTCGAAAAACCTTCCGTACACAGCGTTGTTAATCGATGGTGGCAGCTTCAACAAAGCGTAAAATTGTTTGTCCCCCTAAAAGCAGCGACTGGGTGGAATGGAAGAAAGAGGTTCGTCACTTGCTGCAAATGCGCGGGAAACAGATCTCACACAGCGCACCAAAAACTGAGATTCAAACACCCAGACGAAACAGGTGGGAGAATTGGGGTGTAATGTATTGGAAATACATGATGGCAGCTTCCCACCTCTCTCTCTCTTCGCGCTATCTGTGTTTTCCCTTTTAGTGTTTCGCACCCCTTTCCGACGGGAAGAAGTGTGTGACAACCACGTGTCACCTTTGTGTGGCATTTTGTTTCGGGGTTTTGGGCTGGTGATTTCGATGTGTGTGTGTGTGTGAAAGTGTACATAATTATGTTGCGCGCTTTGTTGTGTGGCCCACCGTGCATTTAATGCCAGATATGTCCGCTTTTGCTCTGTCTCTTCTGCGCCTTTTCGCGCCTTTTGTTTCGCGCCCACGTTCTCACCACGGAAGCGCTGTCAACACCGCGCCCCGTGCCGTTCCTACTCCTCCGTGAGATCAATCGATCACCACCGATGTTTTCGCACGCAACCAGTGTGGGGCAGGGTAATCGGATCTTGGCGTTCGTTCCACGCGGGCGGGAGGCGCTAAGTAAGACAGTGGAATTAAATAAAAAATAGAGGGTAGTGGCGACGAAATTCGAGCTTTTTCTGGAACAGGAGTGCAGCTTCCGAAATTGAATGTCGCACGCATGCGGTGGTGCGTGTTAGCCGTCATGCGAAAGTCATCATGACACTTTGTTTTTATGCTACGGAGATCTCGTTTTCTTTCTGCGGCACCTGTGCGCAAGGGGCTTTTGTTTTTGTTTTTTGGGAAAGTGACGAAAATGAAATGTGTTAAAAAGTCTCAAGCGTGCATCACTTTCTCGTAGTCTTGTGGTCGTATCAATGAGGGATAGAGAAACGTACACGCACACACAAAAACAACAGCGAATGTTGCGGTCTTTATAAGGGTCTTTAAAAAAAACTGTCGCTCCAAGCAATAAACTGCAGGCGACGAACCCGGTGCTATGCATATTTTTGGCGATAAATCACTTCTATGGAGTGGAGAGTGGGAGATTCCATCCAGCAACTCGCTTGGTGCTGTAGCTCCTAACTCTCCTAACAGCCACGAAGCACTAAATTTGAGGTCGTCTGATGCAAAAAAAGGACCAGCAAAAGAAGAAGATTGAAGGAGAGCATAAATGCGCCCGCGCAACTCGTATGCGGGTGGCATCAGAGAGTTGAAATCTTCCTCTCCCCTGCTCATTCCATTGCACCGAAAAGGAAAGTGCCTTCAGTGTGCACCAGAACCTAAAGCATAGGGACAGCAAAAAAAAAAAAAAAAGGCAATGAAATTGTCGTGGGCCGATAAAAGTCGAGTGAAGACAGTTTTAAAGACCTCCGATTCTGTTCCTACGGGATCCTTTTGCTCGATAATGGAGCCTGATGTTCGTGTGTTTCTGTGTGTGCAAGCTTTCCCTTTCATGGGACGACACGCATGATCTCTCGCACCCCGGTGCCATGGGTCACAGTACCACCCCCTCCAGCGGAGCAATATTTCAATTTCAGCCGTGCCGTTGCACACATGTGAAAAGGTGCAGAAGAAGGAAACGATCAAATAACCGATTCTATCGCAACAAACTTTCTAGCGTGTCTCGATGGTGGTGATGTGTGTGTGTGTCCCGTATTTTGTATCTCTTCCCCTTGCTGTGTGACAAGGAAGCTTAACAAAAAAACGGTGCAAAACATAATTCGGCATCACAGTTTTCGCACAAACAGGAACGCCAATGAACCCTGTAGGTGCGAAAAGCGGACGATAATTTTCTATGCAACGTTTCGTTGCTGCTTGCCCTGCTCTGCTGCCGACGCTCGTGTCACTTTTGGCCCACCTACCTATTGGCGCGTCGTCACGATCTGCCAGCGATACGACGGTCCGTTTGGGTTTGGCCTTTTGCGAACGCACTCGGACGGCCTTCCCGGGGCCGTTACGCGGGACTCTTTTCCTTTAACTCCTAGCTGTAGACCCCCGCAGGGACGGGCCCGATTGGACCGATATTTAAGCCGGCGTGCGAAATCTGAAACACCTTTCCCTCAGGGGGGAGGCAACACCGGCGGCGGCGTTGGGAGTTTGAAATGGAGCTTCCAAACACACACCCCCGTACGGGGGTAGGAGCTGTCAGGGTGGAGAGACGGCTTTCCATCATGCCTGGCGCGTCGTAAATTTCGCATAAAATCCATTCACGCATATCGATCGATAACGCGCGCGAATGAATGGCGTTTCGGGAATGATGCAGAGAGGTGTGATAAAACGGGGTTGGAAAATCCGGCAGGGCCTGGGGAGAGGAAGTTGGCTTCAACTTTCCTTTTCAAAAACACGCCCTCGTGCGCCTGATCTTTGCTGATCTTTAGCCATCGTTGACTGTCGATAGTTATCCGCGTTCGCCTCTTTTTTTGCCTTAAATCCGACGCTTGGGATGTGTGGAAGCAGCACATTTTACTTGCCTGGCGATCGGCGATTGAGTGAGTGGTGGCGTGACGCCCTGGCAGCCCTGCCGAAAGCCAAGCGCGAGACGAGTGATAGCTATTCTTATGGGCATAAATTATGATCGTTTATGGATTTTCCCACTCCCTGCTGGTCGATAAATACCCGCGCGGGTTATTTGTGCGAACGTTTTCATGTCCACACGCGCCGTTGGGGTTGCCGCCGCTCCTCCCGCCAGAGGTGACGAGGTGACGCGAATCGGCTTGGCGTGAGTAAAGATAAAACAGGAGGGAAGGTGCAAACGGTTGCGAGCTGAGTGGGATTTAAAAAGGAGCGCTAGGAACTTCCGCAAAACGTGCCCGTACGCCTGGTGCTCCTTTTTGGCGAATGTGGTGTTTGCGTATTTCATGCCATTTCATGGCAATCATCGGTGTGTTGATGAGCGTGCTATGATATGATGTCTGGCGGTGTGTTGGTTGGTTTATGTTTTATTTGACGGTTTCATGAGACGAGAGTGTTGTTTATCGCTGTACGTTGTACGTTCTGTGCTGTGCCACCGCACTGCACCGGTCGTTCCTTTTTCCGTTAGTACCAAAGGACTTTCACCGGAGCAAATGGCTTTTAAATGAGCCGGCGGGACCTTCGGTCCGAAGGTCTTAATTAGCTACGGATAGCAGAGGGATACAATGTGGTCTCATGGCACGCCAGTACATTATTTTATTAAGCGTTTTTTTGTGGTGGTTATTTTTCAACTTGAAAGAACATGCTTTCGCAACGTTGGTTGTGCACGTTATTTGCAAAGCACTTTTCTTTGGACGTCTTTTTTTTGGTAAAACAAAGCTATCAACATCTTAGAATACAACTTAGGCAGGGGTTGTAAGGGCGTTTTAATTAGTTACAGTATATGAAGAGTAGAAATTAATATAAAATGAGATCTAGTACCTTCTTCTTAATGATTGAATATTCTCTATTCTTGAATGTTAAAATTGTTCACAAAAGAATATTAAAAAGCTAAACCTACGCTCCCGATGTTGTGCTTAAATGTCTTCATGAACTAATAAATAAATGTAATGTAATCATAATCTTTTTTTCAAAGCAGAATAATTGCTCAATGATTTGCGCTTCTTACAGTCCTCGTACTTCCTTCCCCCCTTACACTCCTTTTACTCCTTATACTCTTTGCTCTGCTTTCATTCCTTACACTCCACATACTCCTTATACTCCTTGGTCTCCTTTCACTTTTTACACTCCTTACACCCCTTTCAGTCCTTATACTCTTTGCACTCAATGCACTCCTTGCACTCCTTCTACTCCTTGCACTCATTCTACACTCGTCACTCCTCATTGCACTGCTTGAACTTCTTATGCTCCTTGCACTCCATGCATTCATTTCACACATTATACGCTCTGAACGCTCATTACGCTCTTTACGCTCCTTACGCTCCTTACGCTCCATTCACTCCTTGCACTCCTTGAACTCCCTACACTCATTACACTCCTTGCACTCCCTACACTCATTACACTCCTTGCACTCCTTGAACTCCTTACACTCATTATACGCTCTAAACGCTCATTACGCTCTTTACGCTCCTTACACTCTTTACACTACTTGTGCTCCTTATGCACGTGCAACATAGCTTATGTAAAACCTTTGGAAAGCTTATAATTTTCACTTTGAAAACAAGAGGGCTCTTTTTGGCTCTATCGTTATCTAGTATGTTGCATAGAGATTGCCCATTATTTCTTCTTCTTCTGAAAACCCCTGCTCAACTTGCAAACAAAACAGTAAGCCTGTGTTAGAGACGTGAGCTCCGTTAAGTTCTTCAATTGTTTTGTTTTGTTACATGCGCGCCAGCTTACGTTCTATATGAGCACAACTTATTGAAAAAGAAATGTACACTCATTTCCTGTGCCGTTGTTCTGCACACTACTCTACTCTACCCGTATAAATAAGCAAAAAAGGGCATCGAGGAAAAACACGCCATCACATGCATATAAGCAAATGCCGGTGTGTGTGTGTGCTGCTGGCAGTACATTAGCGTTGAGTCAACCAAATGATTGCTCAGTCCGCTCACGGACGCAAAGACAACTCGCATACGAGGAACAAAACAGCCAAATATGCTAAAATCGAGTTGTACACAAATGACAAACACAAACGCTGCGGGGTTCGTTCGTCGATGGGAGTTCAGTTTTGTTTCGCAACGAAACGTTCTAGAGAAGAAACAGAAAAAAGAACGCTGTGCGGTCGTATATATTTTAATAGCTTACCAAACAACAAACACCCATCCAGGGAGCTCTGTAAGCGTTTTATTGCGCGATAAAAGGTGGCGAATCGTAGCCAGAGTTTTGCGTTAATGCCTATATTCATCGGCAATAGAGAGCTCTTCCACAACCATATAGCGCGCCGAAAACTCAGACTTTGTTGACGGATTTCAAGAGTCTAAAAGGCCGTTTTTTGAGTTTCCGTAAGTCGTTATTGGATTTTATTACCCCTTACACAGATGATCGGTTTATTCGCACCCGGTGGTAAAATTAGAAACGAACCGCGATGACGAAACACAACTGCAGTGTGTTTCCTTTTTTTTCTGTGTGTTGCTGTTATTGCCGTTCGTTGAACGACACTCCATCTGGCGCTGGTTTTGCTTTACGGGCGAGACAAATATGGCCGTCTTCTTCGAGAACAGTGTGCCTGCTGATCTCGCCTCGGTATGGCTCTTGAAGTAAGATCGCAAAATCCTCATCCGACAGACGATCGTCTGTTCTTGACAGGTCGTTCAACAGTGCGGGAAGGAGAGAGCGTTAACTCTAGTTTAAGTGCAGCCTGCGGGATGATGCCGGCCTGATAGGAAGAATTTAAGTTATCGGCGCACAGCGCTTAACGGAGCTCAGCTCTCGTTAGAAGCGGCTTTGGCAGAGGAAGCATTCGTTTAGCGTTTTTTTTGTTTGCTACAGTCAACACTGAAACGCGCCTCAAGGGCTTCGCGAAATGTCGATTCTGGTAGGCGCTTGCTGCTCCGTCGGTAGAACTCGTCGCACGCCGTTGTCAAGTTGGGAATTAAAATGAATCATCGCATTTAATGACGCGCGCCCGGGCCATTGGAATGCTCTCTTCCTCTCTCGCCATCACGATGATCGTTGATTTTAATTCGCTCGTTCTACAGAAAACGCAACCCCTTTCGCCCGCTCAGAAGATTAATCACCATCCGGTCCGCGGGCGAGCGACTTTGGTGACTTCTCGATGATGGTGACATCCGAGGAATTGGGAATGGAATGTTAACTTCCGGACCGAATGGCGAGATCTGTCAGTGCCGATAGAGTTGCGCCGGCGCCGATTGTCGTCGTTTGTCGTTCGGATCGATTTTGTGGGTCACAATCGATCGGTGGCCAACAGATTCTCACGATCTGGACGAGTTTTTTGTCTCGAGATATGGCGAACTCTGGAATATGGGTTACCGAGTTCCGCGCGCCCGGATTCTGATAAAGTACCGTTTTTTTTTGGTTGAAGCGTGTAACATGTCTGTCCTCAGGCTACTGAACGTTCCAGGCTGACCATGGCTTCAATCAATCGACGGAATCGGTTAAGGAGAAGCTCTCCGTGTTGTACGGCTTGGATGGTTCTTGTTCTTCCCCTGCACTTCCTGCCTGAACTACTTCTATTCCCTGCTGTACATCATTGCAAACCGTTCGCTGCGGTGCAAACCCCCGGAAGGCACCGATGGCATGCATCCATCCATCTTCCATCTTGGTGGGGCCAAGAATTCTGACAGCGTATGCTTTTTAGATTTATCACCCGTGAGCGCGCTTTGATGCACTCGCGCGGCGGCCCCATTGGCGGCCATTATTTCCCAATCGCCACTACTGCTGGCTCCGGTCGCGGATGGAAATCAGGTCCCCACACACACACACACCACCGCCGTGGTACTCTTGGGCTTGGGTTTTGTCGCCCCGCGGGAGAAAAGCGATCGAGATATTGAGGTCCACCGCGCTTTGTGGTGGTGCACCGCGCTTTGTGAATAATTACGAAATCAGAAGAACGCATTTTTGGACGCAAATGGGTTGGAGAATGGGAGAGAAAGATGACGTTCGAACGATCGGTACGAAAGGAAATCAAATTGGGTCGTGTCCAGGGTCGGGATCGCTGGCGGGCAAAAGACCAAAAGAAGGAGAGCCTTCGGTCCATCTCCTTTCCACCTTCTTTCGCTTTGTTGTGATGCACTCGGCGGATGCATCGGCATACACACACAAACCTAAGCAGGGAGTGAGTGGCTGTTTTGCATCTCTAATAATAATGGTCGGTGTGCGCCTGTGCGCAAAGGGTCAATTGCTGACGAACTTCGCTGCGCCATAACGGGTGTTTCCATAAGAAACTAATCGATCATCGGCCTATCTGACAACAGCGAGTCTTGCTGGGGTGCTGCAAGCTGGGTTGTGATTCTGTGTGATCTTGTCCTAGATTTGGAGGAGCTACTTTCGTTCCGAATGCTACTCTTACATCTTCTGTATAGACATTGCATATTGGGAGAAGATGTTAGAAATATGGTTCGTGCGGGTGATAATTTCCATATGGTGGATTCTACACATGCTTTCAACTTCAATCACTCCACACATGCCAGTTGCAACACATCGCTTGTGTGGTGTAATATCGCACTGCCTTGGGAAACGTGTGGATTTAAGAAACAGTCGAGACATTTCTCCTGTCTACTGCTTGATTACCCATTCAGCAGCTTTCTTCCAAGCGCAGAGCGCACTCCAGTGTGTGTATGCATCCGCTCCACTAATCGATTAATGTGTAGTAAGAATCGGGTACCGGACGCTGGGAAAGTGGACGCACAGATTCGCCGACCAATCGAATGCGTCCCGGACGCGTGTACCGGAAATCATTTGGGAAACCATTCCATTCTCGCACCTGGGTGCTACTGTAGGGCCGCCCCGGGAACTGTCGAGCAGCAAGCGAGACACATAGTAAGGCCATGCGAGGTAGCGCTATTGCAAATACGAGGGTGTTCGTATTATTAATATCATTATTGCGTAGGCGGTTGGGACATGAGAGTGCTCTCTCGAGCCAATGATCGAGACAGTCGGGGGGGAGGGACAGACGCACTACCGGAACGGGCATTTGCATGCGACCGAACTTATCTATCGTGTCGGTGTGTGTCTGTACGGTGGCGAGTGAAAAGTGTCCAGCGACTGCTGTGGACAAAGTCTCTCGCAGCATATCGTACACATCTTGGAATGGGAAAGTCCAACCATCGCACCAGTTGTTGGGATAAAGTGCGACCGAGTCGCTAGAGGATTGTAATTACACTTCCGCCGGGGCGAGCTCAGCACAGGTTTCTTTCGTTTTTGGACTACGGGCCTAGGTTTTCGGGGGAGTACAGGATGTCTCCAGAGCACACAGGAAGCCCCTTCGGGATCGCTATTTTCCACCGTGAACCATAAATCTTAGAGCCTGGTTGCACGATGGACCTAAGCGGCAGGCACCGCTAGACAGCACAAACAAGTCCAGGACACACAACGTTTGCGTGACATAAGCAAATGAGCTCTCGTGCGCTGTAGCGAACTGGCGCCGGGTAGTGCCTGCCTCTACCGGTGTCGCTGTGCTTTTCAGGTGCCGTCGGTGGTGCTTTATTATTGCATTTTTGTGTCCACCTAATCGAGCCCATTTGGGGCGGGAGTGAGCCGCTCGAGATAGAGCGTGAGGGTGAGACCGATACTTTCCTTTTTGGAGCGCGCTAATCGAAGAGTTGGTGGTGGGTGTAGTGCGGAGCACGGGGTGAGTGTGTTCCCATTAGTTTGGCCATATTTTTCGCACCCTTGTTCTTTTTTTTTGCAACAGTCACTTCCAGTGTAACAGAGTTGGCGGGTAGAAGATGCTAGAGATGGACTCGCTCAGTACCGTGAGTTACTTCAGAGGAAATGAGTTATAATGGAATCTATATAACATTCTTAAAGAGACACGAAGTGAGATGATAAGAGTGAGTTGATAAGCATCTTAGAAAATAGTTTAAGTGAGTTATTTGCCAGTAAGTATTCATCGAGATTTAACTCATGCAGGAGTTATTTATCTTATGAATCATTGTACGTAAGTTCCAATTTGGTATGGAGAGTTCAACCACTCATTCATGTAAACTTAATTTTCAAAAGATTTAATCCACTCTGAGTGGCGTAAAGAGATTGATCACTCTGATCAGTGAGGTCGAACTCACGCCAGATTTAGTTCACTTTGAGTGATTTGTTATTCGGTGCAAAGAGCATAATCATTCTACGAGAGCTCAAACTCTCGAAAGAGTTATGTAACTTATGATTGTATTAGTTGACTGTGAATTAATCCGTTCTTTTGGATGAAGAGATAAGCCACTCAATTAGATTCAACTCTTGAAAGAGCTCTTTAATTGACGAATGATTCAATTGTTAGAGAGCGACGTTAAGAGTTTAATCACTCAGTGAGATTCAGCGCTCGATACCTTGAGTGAGTTGTTAGTCGGTTAGACACGGAGAGCAAAAAACACTCATTGATATTGGACTCTCAATAGCGTTATGTAACTCACGAATGGTTTAATTTGCTTTAAGTGAGTTAGAGCCTTAAAGTACTCATCAAAATTGTGTGAGTTGCTTTATTGAGTTCAAAAAGCTCTCTTCATGGGAATTCAATATAACTTATTCACTTGCCAATCTTTTACTTACTTGCTCAACCTGACTCAGTGTGCACATCACTAGAAGATACTTGAAGTTTCGTTGCTGTCGGAGATAACTGTGCCGTCTGTTTTAGTTCCTTTTTTGGTACTCCCCATCACCAAGGGCTTATCTGGTAGACGGCATCGGGCTGGAGAGGTGTTCATTTCCGTGCATTTCAGTGGGCGGGGTGTGATAGTATTGATTGGTATCGATGTACGAGCTTTTTTTTTGCTTGTTCTTCCTGCAAAACAGTGCGCGACTAAGGGTGAGAAAAAGTGTATCGATTAGCTTAGAGGAACGCAAAAAGTGTCCGGCGGCGGCGATCGTCGTGATATTGCCGTGCCGGACCCGTGCTCTTCGCCGGCGCGGAACGGAACCGTTCGTGCAACGACCTTCCGAACGATGTCATAACGTGACTGTAAACAACAAATTCGAAGGCTTGTGTGTGTGAATTTTTTCCTTTGCTTTCTGGGAGCTAGTTTACTTTTCCCATTTTCGTGTACATCGGCATTGAGTGTAGTTGGTTGTGCATTTGCACTTCAGTCGTGAACTCTCTCGCTCGCTCGGTGTGTACGTTTTTCGTGCCACTTGTCCGCTTTGCTCATCCGTTTTTGTTGCGGGGATGCGGCTCTCCATTACATCATCGGGTGGGTCATTCGCGGCACAGTCGGAAAGAAGCTGTAAAAAGCTTTAAAGCTCGTTCATACTCTTGGGACAAGTGCGTTGCTGTAGTTGAAGAGCCAGCATTTTGGGGGTGCAGTTTTATCTGTTGTTTTTTGTTACCAGTTTTTTGGGTGCACTTTGTCAAAGCATTTAGCATCGTCGTCAACACAAATTGATTGTAATTGAGAATTGAGAGGATGTACGCTGTGTTTGCTCATTACACGACCATTGCTCAATCGTGTTACGATCGATTAGCAAACACAGGCGGGTATGAAGATGTGTAGGCTGAACACATTAAAAGCACAAAACGCAATATGTTTGTTCTAGCGTTTCACTCCTTTATTTGTAGACAAGTGGTGAGTTGAGGTTAGGTTTGCTATCAATATCTGATGACGTTACCACGAACATGCGCCTTGGATCGTCGTTTTTATCGGAAGTTTTTGACAGATGGCATAGTGGTGAAACATCCACCTGCCATGGATATGGGAACAGCAAGAAGTAGGGCGGCGTCCTCAATTGCCTATCTACACAAACAAAATCCACTTAAAAGATATCCCCTCTGTCCGTACGTTCCTTCATGACCACCTTCTCTTTCCGAGCCCGAGTGGCAAGGTTAACGCAAACGATGACTTGGTGGATCGAAGAGCGTCCGATAGGTGTTTGCCTTGATCGTCACCTATTATGACATCTCGCGGAGGTCTCGCTTGCAGCATCGACGCGCTTTTGACGCGCATTTGATGTTGGCATAATGGAAGAGGTCGAGCCGCCTTGCGTGGTTAACGTGGCGGAAGAGATCACTCACACGAACTAATAAGTGGAAGTGATGGATGCGTCAATCTCACGTAACTTGGCAGCAGCAGCAGCAGCAGTAGGTCGGGGTGTATGCTGCTGTGCTACATATTTTCCACTCCAGGGCGTAGAATGTAACAGCATAACACCTTTTCAGCTCAGTCAGCGGGAGTTTCAAGAGAGGGTGCTACACGCCTGAGGAGAGATTTCAAGAGGTCGATTGAGGTAAAAGCGCGTACCTCACAGCGTTACAGGTGATAGGTTTATTAAGTGTTTCCTTCCCCCCTCAGCTTTAGACATTCACAGAAGGGTTTTGTGCACATGATTATCAAACACCGTGTGTGTGTTGTGCATTGCAGCAACTAAAAAGGGGGAGCAACGATCTCTCGAATTTAAGGGTCAAGATGATAGATCCCTTCAGCGCTTATCGCTCGGTGAGGCCGCTGACCGGCGCACGCCAGGCGGCCCGGTTTTATGCGCCCCATTAATCTTAACCCTAACGACATTATGCTAAGTCGCTTGCGGTGTAAAGCATCAAAACCAGCTAACGCTGATCGCTGTGCCAAACCCACCCATTGTTTTCCGCTGGCTTTTCTTATTCGTTTTTCCCTGCTCTGTTATCCCTTGTTGTTACCCTTGAGTTACTGGCGGTTTGGTTTGAACCGGGCGGCAAATGGGGAAGCGGTCCGTTTCTGTTATAAGGGACTTTGGACTAGAATTTAGTAGAACCATAAATCTGTCTCCCCTGTCATGGCAAGCGGCGCGAGCGTTCGCTCGTGCGCTCTATGACTTACAACATCTCTCGTGTATTTCGGACGTCGGGCGTTGCACCACGATCCAGCAAGCACTACCCCCCCGGCAGTGGGTTTTTAACGCTTGTTTTGCTTTCAAACGTGCAGGGCAGGTGGTCTGGTTTGGCGCAGCACCGCCTAACGGGTTGCCCAAAATTCACTCGAACGATTTCTACCCAATAAAACGATTCATTGCGGGCTAATTGTGGTGGATTCAATTAATTCAAAAAAGAAAATAGTGGAGGGGAAGTAGCTCGCTTATTAGCAACCGCCGGAGAGCCGGTGCAAACAGCCTTTTTGTGAGTGTGTGTGTGTGGTCACCGTCAAGGTTATTTGGATAGAAAAAAACAAGGGCCGGACAGAAACCATGGGAGGGGGGGGGGGGGAGCTTGCACATCGCGCGGAGTAAGTACGGGGTATGGTGTGCAGTGCAGTCAAAAAGTTGGGATGTTATGCATGCTAGGTTTCCATCACGACCACCGATCACTACGGGGGTGTTGAGTTTTAAGCCAATGTAAGGTGCGCCATTGTTGGACATTGGTAGCGCATAAATTAGATATGGCAGTCCCCCCGGTACTAATGTGTGCTCTCCAAGCGGAATTTAAAAAAGCAATGAATCATTCCAATAAATTATGCGCCGTGAGGAGAGTCGCGTGCCTTTTGTCCTTTGCTTGCATTGTGCAAAGTCATCAAAGGAGCACAGCGACCATACCTATCAAGGGCAAATCTATAGGACGATAGAACATGGAGTATGGCATCCTTGAGACTTTTTCTAATAACAATACACGAATAGAATTTAATTGTTCTCAGCAGGACTTTGTACAAAAGCACACGCAAAACTAACTAGTGTTGGGATTCATGAATCTGAATGAATCAATGAATCTGAATCTCGATTGGAAAGATTTATGAATCTCAAACATTCATGAATTTCAAACATTCACGGATCTTCAAAGATTTATGAATCTTGAAAGATACATGGACGTCGGAAGATTCATGAATCTCAAAAGGTCCATAAATCTCCAAAGATTCTAATTACAGGGTTTTCGAGGATTATATAGAAATGTTCAGCTAGCAGTAGATTCGTTCAGGCATATAATAGACTCTTTCAGCGAGATATAGAATTACAGTGGAGCGCCGATTATCCGGGCTCTTCGGGACTCGACCTCGCACGGATAGTCGAATAACACGGATAATGAGTCAAAGTATTTATTTTATCACAAAATCCTGGTTTGTTTTAGAAATTAATAGTATGTTTCAGTAAAACCTAGCCAGTTTTATAAGCTTCATGTTTTTCAATGAGAATATTTGAAATGTGCCATGAATTATAGCTTATTTTGTTATGAGAAAATGCTCTGGTAACCGTTATTTCAAATATCTTCCTAAGCACGCAATGTCATATATGTATTGAACTGTCATTTTTCAACAGCACGGATAAACGGACAACCGGATAAAAGGAACCCGGATAAACGGCGCTCCACTGTATTCGGAAGTAGGCGTTGACATGTTGAGCGATTCTGTAGTGTTGTCATTTGTTTTGTTTACTTTTGTTTTGTTTTGTAAGAGTCTATTATATGCCTGAACGAATCTACAACTCGCTGAACATGTCTATATAATCTTCGAAAACCCTGTATTCATCTATGTCAAAAGATTGATGAATCTCAAGGGATTCATACATCTCTAATAATTCATAGACTCTAGACGACTCTGAACTACTCCAGATGTCTCCAGATGACTCCGGACAACTCCAGACGACTCCAGACGAGCTTGAGCTTTTAACTATTCTTCTTCTTGGTGCAACAACCAACGTGGTCATGCTAGCCTATACAGGCTTTGAATACTTCTTGGCAAGTACCACGCAGCCGGATAGTTTGTTTTACTACGGGGAGACGATCCATGCGAGGCTTGAAACCATGACGGGCGTGTTTTAGGTAGGATTGAGCAAATTCAATGTTTTGAAAATCATACCTCTCTAAAGATTCATTATTCCCTGGAGATATATTAATTCTAATAGATTTATGAATCTTATAGATTCATGCATCTTTTGAGCTTCATGAATCTTAAGAGACTCATGATTTCTTGGAGAATCATGAATGTTTAGAGATTCATGAATCTTTGAAGATTCATAAATGTTCGGAGCTTCATGAATCGTTGAAGATTTGACTGGAGATTCGAATCACTCATCACTCAAGATTCATATGAATAAATCTGTACGAAAGATTCATGACACCCAACACTAAAACTAACCTCAGATTTTCATCCTAGATTATTTCGGCCTGAAAAATATGGAAGGTTAGCTTATAAAGTATTGAGGTTTTTTTTAGCTGCTGAAGCATAAATAACGATACATTGCTTTAAAATTGTATGATCGTGTCACTCTTAATCTAATTGATCATAAATATAATTGCCTTGACATGTTTACAAAACATAAACACCAAAAATTCATACTTTTTTGTACGAAATTGTATAAGCGAGGAACCCTCCGATTTTTGTTGTTGAATATTTATGGTCCTATGAGTTCTCGTTTATTCATAATTCACTATGTAATCCTTCATTTAACCACATTATCTGCTCTGGCTTCAATAATTCTGAATTAACCGTTGTAATCACTCAAAAACTCATTCAATACAGCCTCTACAGACACGCATGTACCTTCAATTTAAAGAACATGTGAACCTTACACCTTTTCCTGCTGCGAATTTCTCCCCCGGGAGATTGCTACAATGTATCGTGCCCTATCTCTGGCCCCCAAAAACTGCAGGCGACGTACCCCCGGTCATTGTATGCAGAAGGCTGCCTACATGAGCGCACCCTTTCGGTGGTTCCATTTCTCACATGGCTCAGATCCCCCATAAACAACAGAGTTTGCATTTCCCATGCGTCGTCACCATCGCACAAAACTGGAGCATTCCCCCCTATCGAATGTCGCCGTCCGCCGGTGTCTTCGGAAAGGGTCTCTTCTATCCGGCCCCGCACGGTGCATGGTCGCATTTTAGGCGAGCAATTATTTTGCTGAACTCTCCTCGGTTGTGTGTGCTGCGCGCACAAGTGGGCGCAAAATGGGCACAAGTTGATGATGTTGGGGCGCCACCACCAAATGTGCCAATGTTTCTTTCGTTGTGTATGTGTGTGCGTGCTCACGTGTTTGTAATACGAGCTCTGCACGAGGGCTCGGGTATCGACTGACTTAGTTTCGCTTTTCAAATGCGAATTTTGTACTGCCAGCCCTGTTACCGGCCTGTTTGCGATCGTTCACCCGCCTTAAGCATAAGTCTGCAGTATGCAAATGTGTGAGTGTGTGTATTGCAAGCATGGCCCGGCGTCTCTTTCGTCGCAGAAAGCATTGGCGTGTGTTTGCACCATTAGGGGGAACGTTTGCCTTGCCACCATCAAATCCACCTGGTCGGTCGGGCGGTGGAGGCGAAAGCAAAAATGTGTTAGACCCACCGAAATATGCCTCAAGGGGGGGAACTGGGAATGTGGCTCGTTTTCCTGAAACCTCCTCCCCGATAGCACATCTTGCGTTGAGACACGGAGTTCGCTTGGCAGAAATTGCTATTTCGATGCCCTTGGCCTCGTGGCGCGCCCATTGAGCAACACCTGGAGAGCGGCTGTGTGCGGGTTTGGAGGCAGAACAACAAAACACACTCGGAAGCGCACGAGAAAGCGTGATGATCTCGTTTATCGCGTACGAAATTTCCATTCTCTCCATAAATAAAGCGGCTGGGCGGAGACAGTGGGCGCAAAAAGGGCTTTGACGTCACTGGGGTGGATTGTAGTAGGTCACGGCATCTGGTATCCTGTGGGCACCAGGACGCACCCTTGGAAGGAGGAGGGTGTACGCCGGAGAGCACCCACAGTCGTGGGAAATTTGTACGTGAAACCCATTTATGCAAATGTGCGCTTGATTTGAGCGAGAGAGAAATGGGATTGGGCTTGGAGAAAAATCTTAAAAAGGTCAGTGTGGTGAAAATGAGGGTGAAAATGAAACACATGCGCCTTAATAAGGGGATTAAGTAGGGGTGAAAAAATTGAATTATTCATGTGCTCTCTAAATAAGCTGTTAAATGATGTATTATAAGTTAATGTTTTCATGCAGCAATATTTATGCTCGCGGCAGTGTGTGGTGACCCTGAATGTTTCGTTAAACGTAGTGGAAACTGAGCAATCGCCTACCAGATGGCCGAGAAGACTTACTTCCCTGTGAAATGTGGTGTACAACATTCTCGAAGGTTTTTTTTTTCTTGAAACAACTCGACGGGGGTTCCCTTCCTTGCACGCGTTACAATCTAGTTCAACTGCCCCGTTCGTCCAATGTTCGCAAATATGGCAAGGACAAATCCTTTTCGCTCGCTGCTGCTGCTGGTAGTGGTGGTGGTTGGCATAGTTTTTTGTTGGTTCCCTTTAACCACCCCCCAAAACACCTCCAAGTATACGTTGGACACAGTGTGGAGGGAATGTCCCCCCCACCCCTTTTTTTTCTTTCATCGATCCCCGAACTGCTGTGGAGTATATCGAAAGTCGGTGGTGTGTGGAGGTTAAAGCGCTGCTGCGCTTAACCGATACTCCAAAATAAGTGAAAGGAGTGCGGCATGTGTTGGTCTGTTTATGTGCAGTAGTTACGGAGCTTGTATCTCTCGCCATCGTTCAAGCACTGGTTTGTATGTTGAGCGCCATTTTTTAACGGGCCAACATGCACATTGATTTATTGGAAGACATTGGAAGACACTGAAACACAACCACGATTGGACGGGCGAGCTGGTGGTCGTTGTAAATCGTTTGAAGGGCTTCGGCGGGGATGTCGTGGAAAGAAAGTCAGTGGTCGGTTATCCCACGCAAACACACATACATACACACCCGGGAAAGTTTGTTTGTCCCCGGTGGGATGACCTTGAAGTACTCCGCTAAAGCCGCTTAAGCCAGGCCTCCGTGTTGCGCGGGTTGTTCTGCTTTTAGCTTAAGTTGCTCGGAGATGCGAAGATCGATCAAACTTAATTAAATGTTAGATTCCCACTCTCGCCTGCTGTAGTAAAAACTAGTGATGTGCTCTCTGGAGTGCACTCACGACTTCGATTCGAATACGTCGATTGCTAAGCCGATTCCAACTCCGGCAACATCGGAACCACTTGTTCTGCCCGGAGTTGGAGTCGTTCGGAGTCAACAACAACTCCGTATGATTCCAGACGACTCCAGACGAATCCAGACGACTCTGAATTACTTTGGACGACTCCGAATGACTTTGGACGAGTCCGGATGACTCCAGATGAATCCTGATGACTTCGGATGACTCCGGATGACTCCGAATGACTTTGGATGACTCTGGATGACTCCGGATGACTCCGGAATACTCCGGATGGCTCTGGATAATTCTGGATGACTACGGAATACTCCAGATGACTCCAGATGACTCTGGATGGTTCCGAACGACTTTGGACGACTCAAGACAACTCCAGACGACTCCAGACGACTCCAGACGACTCCAGATGACTCCAGACGACTCCAGACGACTCCAGACGACTCCAGACGAATCCAGACGAATCCAGACGACTCTAGACGACTCCAGACGACTCCAGACGACTCCGACGACTCCAAACGACTCCAGACGACTCCAGACGACTCCAGACGACTCCAGACGACTCCAGATGACTCCAGACGACTCCAGACAACTCCAGACGACTCCAGACGACTCCAGACGACTCCAGACGACTCCAGACGACTCCAGACGACTTCAGATGACGCCAGACGACTCCTGACGACTCCTGACGACCCCTGACGACCCCAGACGACTTCACATGACGCCAGACGACTCCAGCCGACTCTAGACGACTCCGAACGATTCCAGATGACTCCTCATGACTCCGGACGACTCCAAACGATTTCGAATAATTTTGGATGACTTCGGATGACTCAGGATGACCCCAGATGACTCCAGACGACTCCGGATGATTCCTAACGGCTCCGTATGGCTCAAGGCGATTCCGGACGGTTCCGAATAATTCCGAAATTTTCGGAGTCGGATCGGAGTCAACGCTGGATTTTTGCCAACTTTACCCATCCTTACTACAAACAGCTGGGAGACAACAAATGGTGTGGGGTTTCTTTTTATCCTCAACAAAAAGGAGGGCGTGTTCGTTGATTTTTGTTTTGATCGCTCGGAAACGGTTCCGGTTATGATGATGTCCGCGTTTGGAGTTCAGAAAAGCCTCGAGCCCCGCTCGAACACGCTCCGAAGAAGGCGCGATCGCGCAAAGTGTTCGCGCCCAATAAGGCAAGGCTGCCAGCCGCTACCCCTCCCCAATGGACATTCGGATGACGAAAGTGTTCGAAGATCGCAATCAATGAATCAAAGGAGAGCGCCCGTGCGCGAGCCAACCGCGAGACACTAAATCGTTTCACGCAAACCAGCGACAAGGTCACAAGCACTGTTCGTGTGTATGTGTGATGAATGTGAATGGATGAAGTTGTTGTGTGCGTGTCTCCTCAGTGCGACATTGGACGACAAGTGGAAGGAAGTTGCCATCGTGCTCACGCATCGAAAGCATCGCGCAATGTTTCCTTGAGCGTCTGCGTGCAATGATAAAAGCAACAAATAAATCATAAAAAAAACATGATTGCGCACACACACGTGGGAAGGATGACAGGTTAGCCCTTTCTGTTACATCCCGGTGTTGAATCGGATCGTTCGCCCGGTGAAATTTTCTCAGCTACAAACCGTGTTGATTGCCCTTCCACGACGATCTCTCGCCGCCTTCGGGAGAAAAGTATAATTATGATTAGCTAATTTGGCCCTCCCATCGCCATTTAGCGAGTTCCTCCCACTTCTCGGGCTGATAATGGACCCTTGCACACCCTGGGCTTTATGAATGGTTTGGGGAGCGGTATAATGCGCACCGAAGGGATTGCTTTTGCTGAGTGATTCATTTGGTTGTGCAGCGCGAGGGAAAGAGCGAGAGATCGGCTTTGATAGCCGGGTGATAACGAGTAGTCAGACCTTGACCGGCGGACCACTTAGTGTGAAGCCAGGGAAAATGAAAGGTGGCGGGGAAAAAACAAGTAGGAGGACGACGTGGTGTATCCATTAGAGATCATTATGATGGACCCTCCCATGCGATTACGCTGTGTTTTTTTTTTTCTACATTTTTAAACCTTCCACAACAACACAGGATCGCTTCGCTGTGTTGTGTATTGTTGGGTAATTTTATTTCCATTGCTCATGTCACACACGGAGCCGTACGCGGAGGTTCGTGCCCTAACCACCGCCACCACCGTAGGCGTGTGTGTGTGTGCGTGCGCCTGTGTGGGCAACGCTTGTACCACCCTCGGTGTGTTGCATTTAAATGTTTTGCGGTTCGTCGTCTGCTGCATTTCGTAATTGGTAAAAATTGGTGCATCCACGCGCGTGAAACCGTTGGTTGCGGTTTGCCATGTAGCAAGGCGACACCACCCTTCCCGGGGCGGCTGCTGTGGTGGGCTGCTGTGGTTGTGGGACTTTAATTTGCATGCGCTCTAGAAACCACCCAGGCGACGAACCCCTCCTCAGAAGAAATTAAAAAAACACGCATTCACCTACTTAAATGCGATATCTTTCGAACCGTTTGTTGCGGCGCTGCGCGCCCGTGCTGATCGATTAAAACTCGGAGCAAACTCTTAACGCAACTCCAGGGGGAAAACAAAAGGCTTTGTGTGGCCCCGTGCGCGCCCAGTCCGTACTCGAAGGGGGATGCTTGTGTGGAATATGTTGTCGTGTTTAGCTGCGGCACAAGCAAAAGGGATTACACTACAGGTTTTAATCGGCTCGTTTGTTTGCGTCGGACAAAATGTGTTTTGATGGGATTATGCTTTCGGTGGAGAGTGTTATCGACGTTTTTGTGGGCGGTTAAGATCTTGAGCTTCTGGAGAAGTGTTATCGGTGGAGTTTCGAGTGGTCTACGGGTTGCTGTCGCGCTTGTGAAAAGTATCGCGTGCGGGGACCATTTGGAAGTTGTTGGCATCATCAGTTGCGCGCGCGCGCATGTTGGGTAATGGCTTAGGCCACTGACCACCAGACTGAAAGACAACGGAGGGAGTCAGTTAAGGTCTAAGCTCCGGCAGCAATTGCAAAACTTAAGCCCTGGTGTTGGTAAAAAACCAATCGAAACCAGTGCCTTTCCAACAAAAACCGTATCACGGCTCCAAACCTCGTCTCGTGTCGGGGGACAATGAACCTCCTCTGCTGTGGCCTGTTTGAACATGCGGGGGTTACCTCAAACCCGCTATCGGAAGCATCTGAACACGGAGAGTTCCCACATTCCCCAAACTCTGCTCCAAAATGACCCGAAGTTGACACAGCACAGCGAATGGACCTGCTGGATGGAATGTTGTCCACCGTTGGCTGCATTCTTGGCTGGTTTCGACTCAGGCGCTATGCTGATTGCAGCAGCACCGGTCGAACTCTTGCCTTTCACGCGATGGTGAACCACCTGAACACCACCACCACGACCCGTTTGGGTGGTGACCTCTTCCGTCCAATTATGGGGCCAGTATGGCACTTGCTGTTTCCCTTCTTTCCTTGAAGTGACTTGTTGCTCTGGTGGTGGCGACGGCGGCCCGCAAGAGCTTTGATGTTGTTTTTTTGCCTGTCGCTTCGTTCGACTGTGGATAATCAGTGGGCGAAAGGGCCCCTATTATCCGTTGAGTGATGTTGTTGGGTTTAGTACGCGTGGTGTTGCGAGCAGACTTGAAGACGGCGGAAAGATTAAGAAGTGTCTTGGTCCGGGAGGGTCAAAAGATGCGACAACTTCGTCCCGTGCGACACTCTGTGGGGCCAAATTGCCGATTGGAAAACGTTTGATTACCGTTATTAGGGCGTGGATAAATGGGCTATGTATTAGCCGTTGATAAGGTCTATTGGAATTGATTTGGAGAAAACCTCATCAAGATGTTACAGAGAGTGTTATGTAGTTATTTAGTGCCGTGGTGAATAGACTTCAAGATAAGACACCATTTCGAACTGGAGAAAGATATTGGAGACCTGAACCCACTACCTCAACGACTACCGAATATGTGATCTTCAGGGTGCTGTTAGGGGTCGGTCCTCCCTTTCCCTTACGGAAAAGTTTGAAGTGAGCAGCAATTGCCAAAGAAAGCTAATTTGGTCCTCGGACCCCGGCATTAGTCATCGCCAATTGGTGCAAATGCCATCCATCACTCGGAATAATGATGACGCAGTGCGCTCCCGCTTTACGATGGCGAAGAATCCGATGGCAAAGGGGGGAAATTGAGGGCTGCTGGTGTTAGCTTTCGTTTCATTGGAGTTGACAGGCTGATCGCGACAATTATGGGCGCTGGTGCTACTGCTGCTGCTGCTGCTGCTACTTAAACCGATGATGGGAGTCTGCTGCGTTGCACACTCCACCTTCAGGTGTTTTGTCCTGGTCCCGGCGACCGTATCCGGCGTTAAGGAACATTCCGTTCGTGCCTGGCGATGCAGGCAGCAGAGTGCAACTGGCGGAGGAGAGCCAGCAAAAAAAAACAGTCTCCGGTGAAAGAAAAACGCCATCTCTCGAGAAGTATTTCGAATTTTAATTTGAATCGTACGCGTAGGAATGCACTACCATCCCATGTGCTCGCGGAGTCTGTCCCTAGTGAGGCACCCTTCACTGTTGGGATTGTGCCGTCTTGCGCCCTTCAGTTTCGCTCTTTTTTTTGTTGCTCCACGCGTCTTATTAGTGGCTTAAAGTGACGATGGCCGCATGATGCGTGTGTGTGTGTGTGGGATTTGCGTCAGGGCTGCTACCGGTCTTTTATCTCCCGGGTTTTGTACTTTTTTTTTAATGCCATCATGCCTGGACGCCGCTCCGCTTGATAGTAAAGTGGCGTGGATCTCATCCCCAACTCCTCTATCGCACGGTAGTGTCAACTCACTGTCATCACAGTTGCGTTGGGTGCACGCGCGTTTCGGATTGAGTTTCCACACAAGCACAGCTATTCTGCGAACTCTCTGCTAAAAGTTCCCCGTTGCCCCCGTGCTAAGCTTTTTGCACAAATGTGATATGAGACACCCATCTAACTCCTTTCCCCCAGGGCTTGCATGTGTGCGGAAAGAAATGTGCATTCCCTCGGCTTTGGTGTCGGTTTCCTTCCAGCAAAGAAGATGATCGGATTGTGTGCATCGCATTACACACCATCAACCCGGGGAACCCGCATTGAAAGATGCATCAAAGGCCAGGCATTAGCAGCACTGGATCAGAGACGATGCGTTTGTTTTCCCGTTTTTCCATGTGCGTTGAATTTCACTTTCGATTTACGTAGTCGTCGTCATCCGCTTCGCAGGTCGGGCCGGGGCATGACGATTCTTGGGCAAAATCCGCTTTGGAGGAGGAGGATATGGATTGTGGTTTAGTTTTTATGCGCAATCCGCTCGCTATTTCCCCGCTTAAAGGCGTACGTGTTTATGTTGTAGAATGATGCACATCTTCATCATGAGACCGCTTGGGAGAGTGTGGTAATGTGTTGTCTCTACACGTATTAGTTTCCTTCCTGCACATCCCTCAAAACATCTCTTCAACATCTTCAAGTCATCAGACGAGCGGCACGAAACAGACATAAAACATGCGCGTAAAACATGACGTTGGTTTTGTTGCTTTTGCGGCGACCTCAAACTCAGAATCGTGTGTCCAATTCTTGCCATTTTGTGATTGCTTCACACTGTCGTCGCTACATTCATCTTTTTTTTTTGGTTAGGAGATGCTTTTGGGACATAAATTTCCGTACCGTTGTCTAGTGGCGTCTCTGCGCGCAATACTGACGTCCTCTTTGATGTTTTGAGATTTGTGGTCTTGTTGTGTGCCAGGAAGAAGAATGTACCCATCAACGCTGGTGACATAAATGGAGGAGGCCTCAGGTTTCTCACATTTGTCTCCACTGACGAAGTGTGTGTGTGTGTGTGCGAATATCACAGCATGGGGGGAACTTGCAAAAGGGCAGCCAGAGATCCCACTGCGAGAGGGCTCCCATCATTAAGTACTGAATATGCGCTGAAATCCGTCAGCCGGCGTAGCAAACGGGCGAAATGCGAAACGAAGAATTTTAAACGTGCATACGACGCGCTTGCATGCACAGCCGAACGTCATCTCTGGGCGTCTGCTAGGTGCAAAAGAGAGGTTTGCGCATCGTTGAGCTCGACAGCAGCAGCAGCAGCAATAGTAAATGCGTCAGATTTCTCTCGCTTCAAGTGCGCTTATATGTTTGCTTGCGGAGTGATTTGTTACCTTTTTGCAGCGGGCACTTTCCCGGCGCAAGAGCCTGCATGATCGCTCGTGTAGCAAACTCACACGTCGGTGCAACGATCGTAGAATGTTTTCTGAAGACCTGGCCTGGTAACGGGAATGGAAGCTTGCAATTCTGTTGCTACACATTTAGATTACTCCCCGGCTCCAGAAGCGCCTTGGGTGGTGGGGATGGAGCTACACACTTAGGTGCTAGAATGCAAGTGAAAAGGATGCTAAAAATAAGTCACCGTTGACGCATCGAACGCTCTTCCTCTCGGCCCTGGAAAGTGTACAGCCTGAGAAGAGTGCTCATGGCACATCGTAAAGAACTTTATTTGCATTTCACTTATCCCGCCCGACCCAAACCGATCGCATTGCTTTGGAAATTGGATGCGTCCTAAAACTTCAGAGCACTCAGAGTCAATGATCGGAGGGGAGTGGTCGGTCGGAGGTAAATGGCGTACATTAACGTAAAGTGTGCGTGCGTGTTTTTGTAAGCGGTACGCACCACAGACCGATCCGGTCAAATGTAGTGTGTGTGTGTGTATCGCAATAAATAATCTCTAACCACAGCAACTACAACCTCTCCCGGGCATCTGTGGGGCGGTCCTTGGATGAACATCATCTCAGGCGCACGAGATCGGGAAATCGGGGATGTAATAAATTTGAAATTGAATACTGATTCGGAAATAGCGTTTGGTTTGAATTGGAGCTCTTAGGCACTTCATCTCCATGGGAGATGCTAGAATTCGGTCCCCCCCCTCAATGGGTGGCATCTCTGGGCAACTTGGTATGGATATCTCCCAGAGAGTAGATGTGTGGAGCGACCAGCGTAGTTGGAATGGGAAAACCGGAAAACAGCTCGACAAACCAAACGGATCGCGGGGACATAAAATCGCTAAACATCAATGATCTATGACAGGCCATCAAGTCCTGGAGCGGGAAGTAATTTAAATCACGCTCCCTCCCATTGGACAAGTGATCTGATATGGCGCGGTTGAAGTGTATCGATCGTGGAGATTGAACCTTGGTGCCGATTAGTAGGATCGGAGATGTAGCGAAGGAGATTACGAGGAGACGGGATATATGCATGTTTCGGTGGGCGACACGTTTATGCGCATATGTATTGATTGCGCTTTGGTGTTACTCCTCCAACCAACTCCCAATTCCTGAAGTTGAACTATCTAGGAGATAGTTGTTTTTGCCGGTCCCCTTCCTAATCCAGATCCTAATGCAATGAAAGAGGAGAGCGAGAGCACTCCAACGTTTGGTGTGCATAAAAAACTGCGGCTTGTCTTTAGCGGAAGATGCGAGCGCCAAACATCCGGAGGCGGCAACGTTCGCTTGCTCTGGTTTGGGGGACGTTTTGAGGTATGGGGAGAGAAAGAGATAGAGAGGATTTAATCTCCGATTTCACGACGCGTCCGTCCAAAGATCTCCGATTCTGGCGGGTTATTTTTGTGCTCCTCAATTCTCCATGGGTTCTTCGTGTGACGCGCGCGCAGTCCAAGATTCCTGGCGGCAGCGGCGGCGGCGGCTCTGGATGGGGTTGTGTTCTTGCGGTGGTCGGCTCCCATCATTAGTGCATTGGCAGAGTCGCTGTTTGATGTGTGTTCGAAGTGTATTGCTCGCATCGGAATCGATCTTGATTCGTTGCCGTGTAGTGTGAAGAAGTGAAGAAGTTGATTGTGCTTTCTTTGTGATTTCTAATTGTAAAATGTGATAATCATTTTCTTAATCGAACTGCATTCTAACTGGTCCTCTTTTCTGTTTATTTGCAGATTTTCCATCGCTAGAAAATAGTCATCTTGTGGCGTGCGAACGAAAGCACCTTTTAGCAGCAGCAGCAACCGTCGCAGCCGCCACCGACATGTCGGTACGGTCGCCGAACTGTCATCCAGCGCTCTGCGTGCCGCTGGTCCACTTCTTGTGCCACTGAGAGGGTTGGAACCAAGCGCTTTTGGTGAGGGACGGAAGATACAGTGTGCTCTATAAGGCGCGGCAGTAGAATAAATCGTCCGGCAGGAAAAGTGAGGAACACCAGTGTCCTGGTGCGATCGGTGTGTTTGTGTGGAGTGAACCGATACACAGAGTCGTTAGGCTTGGGTGGTGCAGACTTGCAAATTAGCAGATTGGAGCCATGAAACCACCGAGCATTGACATGTCATCAGCAGCAGCCACTAACAGCAGCAGCAGCAGCAGCAGCAACACGATCCGACCATCGCCGGCAGCAACATCCTCACCGACGATAGCGAATTCTATTGTACATAGTAGTACTAATGTAGCCAGCGGCATAAGCGGACCGGTGGGCCCCGGTGTAGGCGCGTCTAACAGTAACAGCAGCAGTAGCAGCAGCACGACAACACCAACACATACCGCCACGGGAGTTGTGCCAGCAGCAGCTGGTGCGACAACGGCGGCCGTCAACAACAGCAGCAGCAGTGCGGGCGCCAGTCCGAGCTGCTTCATCAAGCCATCGCTTTCGCTCAACTCGCTGCCACCGCAGGGACATCCCGAAGGCTCGGAGATGGCACAGCACAGGCTGCGTATCGATAGGCCTTACAATAGTTTAAAGGTGAGTGTGTGTGTGTGTTGGTGGCTCTTTGTGTTTTGCATGTCTCTGTATATAATAACGTCCCCTATCATCGCTTTGTTTTGCAGAAGAAACGTGACACAGAGCGCGAACTGTGGCGACGGTCGTGGGGCAGCGGGCACAGCCACAGCTCGTGCAGCCTGCAGAGCAGCACCACCAACACCGGCCTCGGCAAGGACGATTTCTGGGCGGCCTTGCAGACAAACTACAACTTCATCATGGACACCAACCTGCTCGACAGCTGCCGGGAGGCGCGGGGCGAAATCGAGGGCACCGTCTGCCGGGACGACCTCGAGGACGATGATGTCAACTGTTGCCGAAAGGTAGGGAGTGTTTTGTGCAACCGATATGATAAAAGAGAGACTAATTGATGTGTATTTTTTGGCTTTTAGGCACTGTTCAAACCAGCACAAACGCACCGCTTCTATGGCGACCCGCGCTTGCTGCGCCAGTGGATCAAAGAGATGGAGAACCGAGTGGCCAGAGTACCGTCGGTAACGGAAACCAAGAGACTGAGAATCGAGCAGCTGCAGAAGCTGGCAGTAGAGCACGGGGTAAGTGAGCTCTGGGGGAATTTATTTTCAGTGCGTTGCACTCCAGCGCGCGCGCACCGCTGCAGCAGAGTAGACATTCTTAAGCCTTAAAATAACCCCGTACACCACACCGCCCATGGAATCTTGAAGAGGTAGTGGCAGCAGCAGCAGCAGCGTGCCCTTACTGAGGGAATTTGGGGTACTTGTTCCAACCACGAAAGCATGCATACGTAATAGGGCTAAAAGATGGGGGGAAGAAAAAGCAACACCAGCCCTCAACCTTTTCGGGAGGTTGCACGTGTGTGTGTGCATATTTCATTATGTCACATGGCGGTGACACGGTTGAGAATGGTTTTCCAGTGTGTTTGTTGTGATGATCGGTGTTTGCGATCGTGCCAGTTCTGGGTCAGTTTGTGCGTTGGTGGATGATGATGAAAATAAGAAGCAGTAACACTAATATGGCTGTGTTCGGTGCAGTGATATGTTACTATATAGTGGGAAAAGTCATCAAACAGTTTTTCAAATAGTGGCAATGGAAGCAGGGCTGCGGTTTTTCAAGATGAGTTTAGGTTTGGGTGTTGATAGAAGTGTGAGACCGGATTTCGGGTTTTTTTCCCAGATTTTTTTTCCCAGAGTCGTAATTTAGCCATGTCTCGACAGACTGATGGGTGCTTTGCTCCATTTTTAAATATTGACAAATGTGTAGAATGGGAAAAGAACCTGCAAACGTTGCAGCAGTTAGTTGTGGAAGCGACGTTGATGATGCTTCTCCAGACGGGTATACACAAACGTCCATTCGGTTTTTTTTTGGTGAGGGTTCCGTGTTGAAATGTATACGATTTATGGCATGTTTCCGAACCTCTTCTCCCCCCCCCGGTATCATAACTCGGTGCAATGGAGCAGATGAGTTGCTTCAGCTGTGGGTGGGATAGAATGTAGTATATGATGCTTTGGGATTAGTGCATATAGATTGCCGTGTCAGAGTGACAGAAGCATCTCGCTTCTGATGGTTCTGTGTGACGTTGACGCTGAGCGCTGAGAAAGATCTGATAAATAGTGGTTTTTAGTTTCGCGTGTGTTGTTAACACGCACAGAACAAGCTGAACGTTCTTCTTCAGGTATGCTATTTCGGGATCGGAAGCATATTGGGCAGTGCATCACAAAAAGCAATTGAACACGCTTGTTTATTAGTTGACTATTAATAAGCAACGTTAGTAGTTGCGGTACAGCGCACGTTTTTGGGTGTTTGTTTCAGGCGAAATAGTTTCATATTCAATCGTTTAATTTCCAAAATTACTATTCGAGACATTTAGGAGTAGGTAATGAGTTTTATTGTGTTCTACAGAATTTTCCAAGTCAAATTCAAATGTAAACATTGTTATTCACCGCGTGTAAGAAGTTAATCCACAGCAATCTGACATTTCATTTCCATCAGAATAATTTTAAATTTCATCAGCATGATTTTCAACGCGCCTCTCAAGCTGGATTGAGTTTGACAGTTCTTTGTTATGTCTTTGAAAATCATGTGCAAAAACTGAAATTTCATTTTGAAAGAAACGCACTATTTGACAGATGTTGAAAAACATCTTGGATGTGGTGAATAATTATGTGCACATTTGAAAGTGACTTGAAAAACCCTGTAAATGCTACACACGTAAAATTATACAACAAAAATGTCACAAAAATACACAAAACATAATTTAATTTCGCAAATTTAGTGGAGTATGAAAAGCTCACTGGAGCAGTGTATAGGAAAAATCAGTCTTACGGTAGCAGCAATACCAGGCGAAATAACGACGAGCGAACAATTTATACCAGTTGGTTGCTGTCTTCGCTAAACTCGAGCGAAACGGGTCGAGCGCCTGAAGGTATGCACACCGCACGACTGGAATAATGGTCTGGTATAATCAACTTTTGGGCGGTTTGCAATTTGGTTTTGAATTTCCCTGACTTATTTTAGTTTTTTTTTGAACCAAATTGTTTGCAACAGTTTTTAAATTTATGTAAACAATTGATGAATTGTTACGATATTTTTTGAAATATTTGATTGATTTAATCTTCACAATTATATCATGCACTCAATGTTACGATTAGTGTGATGCAACCATGATGCATGCGCTTTTCCGTTGCATCGTCCATCGATCGCACCTCTGCTTCTCTACCCCACTCCCCAGTGAGCTTATCGTGTGGAAAGTTTGTTCGTAAAAATTCAGAAATCATTTCGTTTTTGCACACATCAAATTTTCTACCCCAAAGCCTGGGGGCCGCCGCTTTGACCCCATTTTCACACGGCAATTACAACAAAGCCTCCACCCGGTACGGTGGATGCTCTGTGGTTTAATTAGATTAGACCCGATCCGATACGCGGCGATCGAAACCGGTTACACTTTAACGCACAGATTCCGCCCGGTCGGGGACGGAGCGGGAGGAAGCAACACAGGTCTTCAATCATCAGCTGGATGTCGTCCGGCTGGAGGCTTGAGCGTGTGTGTGTGTGCCCAGCACCGGAGAGTGGACACGCATTAAAGCATGAAACCTTCGGCCACGGTCGCTCTCGGCACCAGCGGCCTTCGCGAAAGCACCTAGTTTGGGGCTAATTGATCGCGCACAGTTCCTAGTTGGCGAAACTTGTTTTGGATTTTTTTCTGCTCGCTTCGCCTTTTTTGCCCGGGATGGACAATCCGGTGTTGATGAATGAAAAACGGGGGAGCCGCGTATGTGTGCATCTTTGTTCGAGGGGGGGGGGGGGGGGAGGGCGAAGACACAGTGGGAAGAAAGTGAAGTGATTTGGGCGCCCAAAATTGATTAGTATCCTAACGCCGCCAGCACTGCAGGGAGTCTTTAAGGGGCGGCTGTTTTGTTTTGGTTTTCATTTTTTGGTTGGCAAATGTGTATGTTTTTGCATCACTCTGGCTTTTGATGTTTCGGGTGGCAGTTGTTTCACATAATGTTATGGCGCACCCCATGGAGCGCTGCAGGCGTTCGCCTGATATAGTAATCAACAAAATACGGAAGCAAGCCTGACCTCCCGCAGGGGGATCAATGCTTTCTAATTACTAAAACTGTAGCATGAGACACCAGAAGCCCAAAAAAGGAAAAAAACGGTTTGCTTTTGCACAAATGGTGAAAATGAAATGTGAAACTTTCACAAATTCCCATGATCGATCGGCGGGCGCAACTGCAGAACAGAAAATGACACAACTGCAAAGAACATAATGGTAGCTACTTACTCACCCAGTGCCAGACAAATAATAAAAAAAGAGAGCATACAGAAGGTGTTGTAACACTGCTTACGAACATCGGGGCAGCCAACGGCTCATCATAAATCACTTACGCGTACGTCCGCACCGGTCTGGTGTGAACGAGATCTCGGTACCCTCCCACAACACGACGAGCGAGCGTGCGGGGTGATCTAATCGGGTGGTCAGCGCGCCTAGTGTACACACGGTAGTAATAAATTGTGATTTACTACAAATAGCAGCAGCAGTAGCAGCGCCTCCTCGCACGAACGACTTGGTGCAGTGCGCCGGAGCGACGAACTTTCGGAAGTATTTCGAAGCCTGGCTTAACGCGGCGGTTAGTCGAGATGTGAAAGGAAGTAGGAGTCTCTATTTCTGCAGTTTTAGTTGCAGCCTAGTTGCAGGTGGCGTGCAGTGTGATTTTCGGTACACAATTCGGACAGATAGCTCTGTTGCAGCCCGTTGTCTTGAGTGCCACACACTCCTGATCGAAGGTTGCATAGAGTCTGTACATTCTCTTCAATGAATGGCTAAGTGACGCTTGGAGGCATCTTTACCGGTACTCACCCGAGCTGTGTAGGTCGCCTGGCTCGAACCAACGCTAAAACGAGGATGGTGCAGAAAACGAAGTAAAAAGGAGATGCCTCGCGGGGTGACCGACTGATTTGTAGCAGTAAATAATAGTTGACGTTTAATTAAAACCGATCTGGGGCCCGTCTCGCCATCGTATACGTTTAAGCTAAAGCGTGCCTAGAGACAGAGACGCGTGTGTGTAGTGGTGTGCCAAGGAAAGCCGTTTTTTCTGGAGGGTATTTTCCTAATAATAATGATGATGGAGAAGCAAAAAGGAAACGATGGAAATGTTGCTGAGATCACGTGAAGACGATCATCATGTTTGCCGTTTAATGTGTACGCTTTTCTCGTTTGTTATTTCGTTTTAGAGTAGGATGTTTCTCTGTTTGTTTGGGAAGGAACAGGAAAGATGTCATAAAGATATGAAAAAATGTACAATATCTGGTTCAAAATGAATGTACTTCAATTGGGATATTATTTAATGCAAAAAAGTGTCATCCAGCGTGTGCCCCTACTTCCTCTCCCATAGTGTAAATCTCATATTGTACTTGCTCCGATAAAACCCCGATGATAATTGCATCTCTCGACCCAGATTAATGTTCCACATCGTTTTGGTTTTGTTGCTGCCGCTGCTGCTTCTTTTCATATCCGGTGCTCTGCTGCCGGCAATCCCCCCATTTTTTTGCTCATTTGTTACACCGAGTTGTGGGGTCATTTGTGTGTGGGGGAGAAAAGGTAATGCTCCGGCACCGTCCGGTAGCTAGCCACCACCGGGGGAGCGTTTGCTCTAAAATAATTACACTTTCACTTCCACCAATCGCGATTGTGCATCGGGCCTGCTCTGTTCGCCATGTGTGTTCGAGGTTGGACGGCGCATGTTTGACCGTAAAATGATAGCAAAGTGTAGTGCAAGCGGAGCACTGGAGCACAGTTACGATGACGGTAGGTACTCGCCGAAACGGTGTATCAGGCTGGAATGTCTGCATGTAACAGATGATAAAAGTATAAAATGCGCTTCTTCCGGCGTGCGACTCATAAACACTGTGATGATGGTTGGTACCTCATCAAGAGATGGGAATTGGAGTCTAAAGGAGTTGCTCGTTTTTGGAGCTCTAATAGACTTTGAATGCTCCAACTTATGTGATCTGGTGAGATGGACTGAGAAAGGCATAGTTAAAGGATACTAAAAATGACATCTCACTAATATCACTGATGATGATAGATGAGTCCATATGAATCTGTTATCGACAAAACGGTTAAGGACTTCTTGAAGTAATAGAATCGGATGTTTGAACACTCCGGAAAGCTTTCAAACTGGGCATTTCTCGACAACTCTTCAAAACACCATTACCTCCTGGAATTCCTTGAAGGTTATTTTTCATCTCATTTTTCTTTATAATGCTTCTAAAAACACATTTCAAAGATAAAGTACACATTCTAGCTATTAGTGAAGGAGGTACTTGGTGCAAGATCCTATCGTAGCTAATAACGAGTGTGGAATTTTAGTACATCTTATTACAAAAGTGGTGAACACCCCTTTTCATAAATACTGTGATGATGGTTGATACCTCATCTAGAGTGGGAATTGGAGTCTAAAGTCTTGCTCGTTTTTGGAGCTTGATTTGTTGCTCTAATAGACTTTGAATGCTCCAACTCATATGATCTGGTGAGATGGGTTGAAATGTACATTAAAGGATACTAAAAATGACATCTCACTATGATCACTTAGATATGGACTCATCTAAGTGAACCTGTTATCGACAAAAAGGATAAAAAAATTCGTGAGGTAATAGAATTGGCTTTTTGAATACTCCAGAAAGCTTTCCAACTGGGCACTTCTGGAAAGCCTTCAAAACACTATTACCTGATGGAATTCCTGGAAGGCAGTTTTCATCCCATTTACTCATAGTTTACTCCTAAAAACACATTTCAAAGGGAAAGTCTACCCCTACAAGTATCTGATGGAGGAGGTACTTGGTGCAAGATCCTATCGTAGCTAATAACGAGTGTCGAATTTTATTACGCTTTATCACAAAAGTGGTGAACACCCCTTCCTCGATGGGATGGGACGTAAAACTTATCCAGCGAGGGAATAAAAGGTGTCCATCCCGTTTGGTACGATCGCTCGTTTTCACATGTGGGCCGCAATTGCTCAGGCACTCCAAGGAATGAAAAGTTCCATAAAAATAGTATCTCCCTCACCGCCAGCTTTGGTCAATTCGGTACGCTGCCGTTGTTGCGCCGGAGGGTGCTCTGGAATGGAATGAAGCCTTTATATCTCGGTACTTAATTGATCTTCGACACCTTTTCCCCCTTCGCCTTCTTCCCGATTTGTGTTGCCAGGCCGGCGGCCACTACTACTTAACCCCTTGTTTGGGACCGTCGTCTATCGGTGCTGCTGGGTGCCGTTGTTTTTTACCTTCAGAAACCTTCTTTCGCGCCATCATACTAATCATGTGACCGTACATGGGAGAGTGTGTGTGTACAGGTGAAAATCTATGATCTACTGGGACACGCCGCACCGTGAGTGGGGTTGTTGGGGTTTGGGAAAAATGATTAACATTCGTTCCACCTTCCTTCTGCGGTCGCGGGCGTGTTTCTTGCGCTGCACGTCACTTTTATTACATTCGCGCTGGACCTGTGATTTTGTGAACGGGTTGCGCCGTTTTTTTTTCTCCCCCTCTACCACCCAACCCCCGCCCCCGGTCAGTAAGATGTCGCCGTAAGATTGCGCCCTTTGCGTCGACATACACAGTGCCCTGATTGTGAAAATTATGTGCCCCTTTTGCACGCCTCCACCCTGAGGAGAGGAGGGAGTACCTTACTGGAGTTCAACAACCAAGTTGCGTGCGCCAGCGTGGAACAAAGTTCGATGTGCCTCTCGTGGTGGTGGTGGTGCGGTTTTTGAAGTACTGCTGCACCACTGCCAAAGGTGGTGCATTTTGGTCAACCGACGACCGACCGACCAGTACGACGTGCCCCCGAGAGGCTTTGCAGAGCGCACTGGAAAGGCGGCGGCGATCGGTCAGCTGGAAAGAAAACTGGAAAAACTGTCGTAAATGGTCAATTAAAAGAAACGAAATGTGTTTTTTTTCTCCTTCTCCTTCTTCTTCTTCTTGCACCCATGGAGCAATACAGAGCCCATGTGTATACCGCTCCGCGTGTGTGTGTGTGGGCGAGAGAAGGCCACGTTCCACGTCTGTACGGTTATGGTTTGGGGTACGATCGTGTGTCCTCCCTCAAGATCATTTTTTCCTTATTTTTTTCGCACATTGGTTTTGCGGTGCAGTTTTTTCTGCTTCTCTTCATTGCATCGAGCTTTACACACAGTTTTCCTCTGGTTGGTGGTGGGTGTGCTTCTCCTGTACATATGTTACGGTTGTCTTGTTTTTTTTTTGCTTTTGCATTGATTCTTATTTGCCATTCGTAACATTTTCCGTTGAATCGTTGGAGGTGAAGAAGTTACTTCTTCGTTCGGTTGAATATTTGATGCGATTTTGGGAACGGTCAATATGCGCGGGCGGAGGAAGGTTGAGATATGGTACAAAATGGCCGTTTCCAAATGGCTAGTGGCAGTGCAATCGAGTATTTTGGTTAAAATTGCAAACAATTTGCTTTGAATTTTGCAAAATTGTCGCCTGATGGGTGAAATATTTCACACACTCTTTGAAATTTCACACTTCACAAAAGTGTCATTTAACATTGCAAAATCGTGCATACGTTAGTGAGTATTAATTTGGAAGTTTAACTGAATCGATTTGCAACTTTAGCTGTTTTGTGGGAAAAATGTTTTTTACTGTCTGTTTATTAACTGTCGCATGGCTGAACAGTTCAAAGCGGAAAGAGAAGTTTTCTTTTACCTTTCATAAACTTCATTAGCAATAAAAAAACAAATCACTATCAGCTCGTGAATCATAGTGCTTTACACGGGTTCAAACATCAGGCAAAAACGGAACCTGGCTTTAATGCTAACCGTTCCGGAATGAAACTAATGTTGGTGGAAAAACGAGAGTCAGAGAGAGAGAGAGAGGAAACCACAGATGCCGTTGGGGCGGCACGTGCAGGTGAAATATTGTTGCATTTACTGTTCATGTACCGCACCAATTTGCAGTCTGCTTATGTGTGTGTGTGGGGGTTTCACTCGCAGCGTAGGTGTGGGTGCACAGCAACGAGTTTTAGCGTTTTATCTGCCGTAGAAAAGGGGTGCGATGTGTGAAGCACAGCACTCCGTTTTGATTTGGAGCACGTGCGCCGCTGGGGCGCAGACCAGAGAGAACCGCAAGCTACAATTGATATTTCATTTTAATGCATAATTGAGATCGGAATGGATCGGCGAATGGTTTTGCAGTTTCAGTCTGTGCGCTAATAGAGACGCCGTTGATTCGATTTACACCTTTTCCCGCGTTGGAGGAAATATACAACTACCTCTGCCTTGCGCGGCCACTGTCAGTAAATCATGTGCTTATTTTAATAGCCATTCCATTTCCAACGAGAGAGAGAGATAGAGATCCTGCGGTTTCAGGGCGATCAGAGTTGATCGTGTAAAAGCCTGAACGAAAAAAAAGGCGAGATGCTAAAGTAGAGACCTACCAGCTCCAAAGCTAAGGCGCGTTATGAATAATGGATAGAGGGAAGGTGTTGACTTAATTTTGGCAAAAGCACACAAATTGATCGATGTTTCGCCGCGCAGCGCGAAATAAATCTCGCACAATGGCATTTCAAGTGAATATACCTTCAAGTGAATATAGGAGAGTTACTGATTCTAGTTGGAATTGAAGATTTGTGCTTTTACTTTTTACCTAACGTCACGGAGTGAAACGTTTCCATTCAACCCGGTGTGTGTGGGGATGATGTTTGAAAGGTGGCAATCAACGCTCCAAAAAAGCATTCCCCACGCTACAGTTTGTGTCCAGTGTCGTCGGTTGATGTGGGTTTGGAGATAAAAGAACATTTTTCCCCCTAATCAACTTGCCCGAGAGAAGGCAAGCTTTGGTGTGTACTTGCGCGTGACCAACACCAACACGACGAGCCTTGTAACTCACTTTCCTTTCGTTCGTTCGTTGGAGCAACCACGCGTCAGGCGTGTCAACATATTGGGCAGCTTCGTCATGTGTTCGTTCTGTCATGTAACGGAACTCACCATCACCTGAAGCGGTGCCTTCCGGCGGAGTGCACTCTCCCGATCCCGATAAAAGGCCACAGTGTTGATGGGTTTGTGTCTTTGAAGCTTGTAGTTGCAACTGCGTGGCGGCGGCGACGTCGGGGTTCGTCGCTTGTACTCTCTCGCGCCCCGTGGAGAGCAGCGTTTTTAATCGTTTTTTCATTAATCCGACACTTGTCAATCTCGGCCGATCGGCCGGTCGTGGTGTATCTACGCCTCGTGGCGATGGATTGATAGGGCAGGCGAGATTCCGTTGCCAATGTCTGTAAGGTGGAGCTAGAACAGGTAGAGGAATAGGGAATGAAGGAACACCTCATCAACGGAACATCGGTCCGTTCGCGCGATAGGTTCCATTCCATTAGAAGGGCAGCAAAGCAGCGGACGCATCTTTTTTTTTTCGGAGGCGGCACCCGGGCGCTGATTGGTTTTTAGGTGTGTTTTGATAATGTTTTGATAGGGCGCAAAGTGCCCCTTTGCGAGTGCTGCGATCCCGAGCGGCAAGGGATTGCAATAATAGAGGCCAGCATGATCTAGCCAGATGCGCTTTGTGGAACACACGTGTGTTCCTCCGCTCACCGTCGGTATCTTTGATTTTGAGCCGGCGGGGATGTTTAGGATTTGCTGGAGAGGCGGCGATTTGTTGAAAAGCGGAGCTTTACCAACGGGACTTTCCCGGGTCCCAGGGTCATCTGGAACGGCCTTCAGGTAAATGGGTAGTGTTTATCTGGGTGCTTCTGATGATCGGGAAGACCCTGCGCGAGCTCTCACTCCTTGTACCTATGGTCAGATGTTGTGGGCATTGTGTGGAACGTTTAATATCTTCAAAGAAGTTCTGCTCTTGGGAGCTTCTTGGGAGTTTTGCTACGGGATGTCTCTGGAGAACTTCTTCTGTAATCTTGATGTCCTCGTTTAAGTGCTCTGGACGGGATTCAACCGATATCTACGATTCTCCCAACGTACACTAACCTTCCCCGGGGAAGGTATCCGAGGCATCCGGCAGCTTTCGTAAGCCTTTCCCCTCCGTACAAAATCCTCCTGATCATGCCGCCGATGACAACCTCCGATGACCTCCACGTGCTGTTAAACGCAAACCCAATGGGAGCCCGGGAAGCTTTGATAGCATCTTACCGACGTCAGCTCGTGAAAGGGAGAATGGCTCCGGTTGATAATGATGGTGAAATGGGGGGCACTCCGATGCGATGCTCTGTGTTTTGTGTAGCGGGTTTCGCTTATGTGACACTCACCCAAGACCCTCTTTGTGGACCGAAATACCATTGGGGACCGATCGCAGCAGGATATGTGCGTGTGTGTGTTTATTACAAGAAAAATGGTTCAACATTTACACCGTTCATGTGCAACATCACGCAGGCGAAAGGAGATCCTCTTTGAACAAATTTGAGCAATGCGCTCCAAAAAAGAAAGAAAGAAGGGCCTCCGCGTGGACTGCTCTGGACCCTTTCCCTTCCCAAACTGCCATTGTTTACCACCGTGCATCGTGCTTTTGGGGTGGGTTGTTGTGGTGGTGAGCTTTTGTGCTGTCGATTGCCCAAGCAGTAGCAGCACACACGGGGCCGAGAGGGCAATGATTTGCGTTTCATTTTCATGTCGGGCGGCGCGCTGTCCATCATAAGCCCTTGCGGGCGCAAAGGGTTTGTGTGCGTTTTTTTCTCCTCGCGCCCGCAAAGAAAGAACCGTAATGAATTGTTGTTATCTTCCGAGGAGTTGTGAAAGATGGTTTCATCATCATCATCATCAACACCAACATCGTCTGTTGTAGGAGAGAATAAGACGCGGTGGCAACGATTTGTGTATGCGTGTGGACATTACAATGAACGTGTTATTTAAACAGCCTTCGTCCTACGGGTGCTGTGCCGTGCGTGGTTGTGTGGGCTTCTCACTAACGATCAAAATAAATAGGTCACAAGGAAGGTACAGCCAAAATTCCGTTCGCACGACAACCGCACACAAAAATGCACAACAAACTGCATCTCATCGGCTTCTGTTGTTGTAGCGGTCGAGTTCGGCGGCACGATTCCGTTTCTCCGTTTCAATAAACGACTTGCTTTTTATTTGACAGCTATTGAACGCCAAACGCCTGGCAGCACCCCAAATTACACGAACATCGTCCGGGCGAGTTGAAATAATCATAATGAAGTCCCGTTTTATGCACAATAGTAAAAAGGGTGGTGTTTCTGAGGGTTTTATTTTGGTTGTATCAAACGAAGGAAAACCATTTTATACCCTTTCAACGTGCGGCTGACATCGAGCGAAATGGAATTGATTGCGTTGGTACGTTGTGCACTATCCACGGTATGGTACGGGCAGCATTCCTTCAATTCTTCTCAGCTGAGATTGACAACACGACGCCGCGGACTCGACGAATCTCGCGTAAAAAGCATGAAGAATTATTACCGCCGGGCCAGGCCCTATAAAGAGTAGCGGCCCAAACGGTAAATACATGTTTCCCCCCCTGCAAACTCGTAGTTCAGCCCTTTCGTACTGCAATTTTCAACCGCAAAGGGAAGGTATTGGATGAAGAAGTCTCTTGGATGGATGGAAAAGATTGTCTTAACCTACCGTAACCGGCTGGCTCGGGTCACTCCATCGCTAGGGTTTCGTTTCGGCTAGTGTTAGGGACTCCCTTCTATTGGGGCGTTATTAATTTATTTCCCTTAGCCCTTTACTGTTGTTGCTCTCCGCGCGCAACAATTCGCCTTTCCCGCGCGACGTTCATGTGTGTAAGCATTCCAAGGCAAAGGATCGTCGCGTACGAGAGCGTCTCTAAGTGATCAACCCGATGACCAAAAAAGAGGAAGAAAAAGGCAAAGAGAAGGTGCCTCTCCCTTATGCACAAGAATGGCATCACACCCGGTTTCACATTCGTTCAGCATCAAAAGACGATTTTCGACAACAGCAACATCACTGCTACCACCTTCTCAACCCCTTTCTTGTGCGATGGTGCTGCAGCCCAATCAATCATCGTGGGGTGGAAGATTGGGGGAAAAAATGATCAGTTTTTGTTCCGCCGTTGTTGCTGTTGTAGCCCTTATAGCTCATTTTCCTCATTTGGGAGGAAAAGTAGTATTATTACCTTATTTATTTCATTACGATAAGTAATTGGAATCGGCTGTTTGACGGATTGCCGGGGATTGCTTTTGTTTTTGTCTGCTGATGGTAGTTATTAGCTGTGAAATAGTCGTTATGACACCACAGAGGGATTTTTCCTTTTTCTTGGGGAGGTGTTTTTCCTTTAGCATCGAGTCGATTAGCGTTTACTTTACCGTTGGATGTAATCGGTTTGATTTAAAGGCCACGATTTGTCATTTGTGGCAGCCTAACGAACGTCCATTTTGAATTGACGCTCTTGTAGACTTGTATTGGTTTGGACACATGATCAATCGATATTGACGATCATCTTCAGTTTATAAATAGGCTTAGTCAAAACTGTCATTTTAAATATCATTTCATTATAAATGTATGTTCATTATTTCTTTTCTAAAAACGTCATTATAACCCCCTTTATTGTTTTTAATTAATTAAATAAACAAATTGCCTTTCAGAGGTGCTAGAAATGGAATTGCTTGCTCGATCCGGTTGTATGCTAAATACCGATCACCATAAATTTTCCAATGTGCTTCGGCGCGCCAACGAGGAAAAGAGGGGTGCGCACATGTGAAGTGCGAGAAAGAAGGAAAACCAGAAGCACAAATGTGTGTCCTATACGAAACATTTGTCAAGAAACGTGGGAAAACGAATAAGAAATACCTTATGTGAGCGGAGCTGAAAAGAGGTTGGAAAAACATGAATGCGCGCACACGAGTGATCATCGATGAGCAGCAAAACAGCATTTTCTTTGAAAAAATGAACACCCAGATCTGCATCGCTGCCGCCGGTCGGTGATGATGATGTGTTTGTGCATATGGTGCCGTACGGAAACGGGGGAACAGATAGCCTTTTGCATCTTCCTCTTTTCTACACCTCGTCACTGACCAAATGACCGCTTGACGCATGCAGCTAACGTGTATGAGGAGCAGATTTTCTCACTTTTCCACGAATGTTGAGCAGAAGGAGGTACAGCGCTTGTTGCTGCAGTGTTGTAGGGAAAACTCTAGCGATCGCGATCGGTGTTGCGCTTTCAGTGGTGATTTAGGTTAAAGATGATGCCCGCTCGCCACAGTCACAGTGGTGTGTGCGTGCTCTGGTTTGCTGGAGCGGCAGGGGTAAAGAGCCTCAGACACTTTTCCGTGCTCGGGATGATGGGCGTTGAAAATATGGAGTTCTACTTTTGCTTCGCACCTTTTCGATCGTGCTGGAGCGAAGGCGTTTTTCAATCGATCACCTTTCGCCACTCGTACACACACACACGAACTCCCATTTTCCTAGTTGCTCCGATACGTTTGATCCAATTTTGATCGCACGTTCGTGGATGAGTTAAGCTTCTTTATGTACATGCACTCTATGCAGGAATTATTATCGTTTGCACTTCTTAAGGTTGCCCGTGTGCTCGGGGGCGGACGGTATCTAAGCTTTTCAGTACAAGAGAGGTGAACTGCTCGTCGGTCCAACCAATTCCGCCACCGATGATGCTGTCGGCGTGTCCGAACGGCTCTTGCTTTCACGCGCAAAGACCGGGTGAATATTTGGCAATTTGAACTTTTCTTATGGCTCTTTTCACGCGGAGAGCGAAGCGATTTTTTTTTTTCTCTGCCCGAATTGTTGTCGTGGCTTTTTCTTAACCTCGCCTTGCGTTCGTTTAAATCTAAACCGGTTTTAAAGACTGTTCTAGTGCCCATTAGAAAGGGAAGCGCCTTGTTGGGGTCGGAGGAGGAAGCGACCCGACCTGAGCTGGCCGAGCACCTCGTGTGTGATCGTTTCAGTCCCTCGTCTTCCCCCCCATGTTCCAAGGTCTATAGGCTCGGGACGGGGACGGCAATAAATTGTGTGCCGGTCCGTGAGTGGTTCTGTTTTTGTATTTTAGCGTACGCTGGGGCGCTTTTGGGGTCGTTTGTTTTATTCGCGCCATTGCGCCAGGTTGGATTATCTTATGGGGACAGGCTGCTTACCGCATCCTGGGAATTTGCAGGGGCGGTCGGGTCAGCTTTAATTCCATTCCCAAAGGGTTGTGTTTATCTCGTCTGTATATTGAACATGACTAGGAAACGAACCCTAGTGATTAATTAATTAGATAGATCTTTCTAGAATTATGCAAATTAAAAGGGTTAGTTTCACTATTTTTTTTCGTTTTTTTGAGTGTTACTACAACAAAATAGACATGTTTGAAGATTGTTTATAAAATCGAGCCATATTAACACATCCCTAATCATGCAGGTGCCTTGTAGTTTGCATCTGCACCTTTTATTTTAAATTTCAACAATACACAAATGAATTGAAACAAGATCCAAAAATGAATCGACCTGCCAAACCCTGCAAATTTATGGTAGGAAAGATCCAGAAGCTTTCGGATAAAGGTTATCCTTCCCGGCAGGGAGAAAGATGGGAAGAGTGGTAGATGGAGGAGGTAGTTTACAGTGGGAAGAATAAAATTAACAATCCTTTTGCAAAGAATGTAATGACGGGCAATCAAAAATAGACCTTTCTGTTGCTCCCCCACATCAACATGCCCAACTTAGAGCTCGATGAGACATTTTTTGATGAAATCGGCAATAGATAGCCATTTATATTGCAATAAATTAGCCCCAAAACAAACAAACACCGGCCGGTCGCATAAATTAGAGGCGGAGAGTGAGTGTGTGTCCACCTATGGGTGTCGGTGGAGATTTGCCCACATCCATGACCCGGGCCACGGAAGAGATAACCTTCCCGCTCTCTCGCCTAAGTGGTTCGTCGCTTGAATCTTTTACCGCTCGATGATGTCCCCGTGCTGTGCGTTTGTGCGAAGTTTGCATCACTTGTGAAATTATGTTCATCCGGGCGCTTGTGATGTTGGCATGCGGGGGTAGTGCGCGCAGGAAGCTTTCGATTTAGTTACGGTGATGATGGGGCGGCGGAAGGTACCGTTTTTGGGAATGTTTGGGGGGTGTCCTGGGCGCTTGTTTATCTTGCCCATGACTTAATTGTCGAATGTTCTAGAAGCCAGCTGATGGGGGAATTGTTGCTTTCGCACGCGGCCAGCCAACATTAATTTGTGCATAATTTAAGATAAGAGGATGCAAAAACGGACAACGGTTTCGAACAATCCAGAGCTAACTTTTCGGCTTTGGGATGTATTGGGGTGGCCATGGGTATAAGGTGCAGGTGCATGTATGTAAACGCGGAATGCTGCAACAGCTTGGATCTGGGGGAAAAACGTGTTTATGACCGTATAGTTTATGCGAAAAGTTTTCTCGATCTTTCTCCTGGGAACACATAAAGATTGGGAGCGCTGTTTTATTTCTGGTTCGACGAGATAAAACCAAAAAAAAAAAAAAAAAAACAGTTCACAAAAAATGCTACCTGTTACCGATTTGCTTCATTGGATTTACTAAATTAAATTAAATGCACTAAAAAAAAAAAACACAGTGCAAATGCGCGCTCAGCGACGAGCCGGTTTATACGATCACTTGTTCCTTTCGCTTTTCGGGCGTGTAATGGTTTTTTGTTGTGTAAGTGAGTGAGTTGACTTTAGTTAATCCAATACCGGATGAACGCTGGTTCCGAGCGTGAGTATGTGTGTTTGATTCGGGTAGTAATTGTTCCATACTGTGTTGGGTCTTTGTCGTAGGAGCTATTTTTCTTACAAAAAAAGAAGAATAAAAGAGAACCTCCAACGGAAACCGACCGGAACTCTGCGCTTCATACAGTGAGTTAGTGTACAACACACTAGTGATGTGCTCTCTGGAGTGTACCCCTTGACTCCGATTCAACTCCGGCTATTGTTTGTCTTATTCCGACTCCGAAAAAAATGGAACTACTAGTTCCGCCTGGAGTTGGAGTTGTCTGGATTCGTCCGGAGCCATCCGGAGTCGTATGGAGCCATCCAGAGTCGTCTGGAGTCGTCTGAAGTCGTCTGAAGTCGTCTGAAGTCGTCTGAAGTCGTCTGAAGTCGTCTGAAGTCATCTGAAGTCGTCTGAAGTCGTCTGAAGTCGTCTGAAGTCGTCTGAAGTCGTCTGAAGTCGTCTGAAGTCGTCTGAAGTCGTCTGACGTCGTCTGAAGTCGTCTGAAGTCGTCTGAAGTCGTCCAGAGCCGTCCAGAGTCGTCCAGATTCGTCCAAAGTCGTTCAAAGACGTCCAGAGTCTTCCATACACATCCAGAATTGTCCAGAAACGCCCAGAGTTGATGTCGTCCGGAGTCATCCGGAGTTAGAGTCGTTTGGAGTCCTGACTTAGGACGACTCTGAACGACTCTGAACGACTTCGGGCGACTCTGGGCGACTCTGGGCGACTCTGGGCGACTCTGGGCGACTCTGGGCGACTCTGGGCGACTCTGGGCGACTCTGGGCGACTCTGGGCGACTCTGGGCGACTCTGGGCGACTCTGGGCGACTCTAGGCGACTCTGGGCGACTCTGGGCGACTCTAGGCGACTCTAGGCGACTCTAGGCGACTCTAGGCGACTCTAGGCGACTCTGGGCGACTCTTGGCGACTCTTGGCGACTCTGGGCGACTCTGGGCGACTCTGGGCGATGACTCCGGACAGCTCCGGATAACTCCGGATGACTCCGGACAGCTCCGGATAACTCCGGATGACTCCGGACAGCTCCGGATAACTCCGAATAACTCCGGGCAATTTTGAACGGCTCTATACAATTCGAAACAGCTCAGGATAATGGACCTACCTTCCGCAATCAGTTCCTAAATTTTTGGAGTCGGAACAGAGATGACTTCGGATTTTTACCAACTTTACCCATCACTACAACACACACACAACCATGCATCTAGCTTCCAATGTCACCTTCTTAACGGCCCTTTTTTGTGGAGGCAAGACCGCCTTAGAGTCATTGACAAACGGTCACTGTTCTTCGGTTCCGAGCGATTGTATTATTACGTGCGAAGAAATCTGTGTAATTAACAAAAGCCTTTCGCTGCGATTGTTTCCATTTGCTCTGTGTTAGACTGGGTGTGGGGGTGGTGGGATGGGTGTCCGTCCGGTGTCGGGTAGAATGTGTCAACATAATTTTGAATGGTTCGTTCGTGTGTAGAGAGATTAGCGTCGGATGTTACTGTACTGTAGGGCGGGCGGCGACAGTTGAAAGAGAGTGAAAATTTACTCCGACCCACCGTCTTCGTCTGGGTGTACGTACACGCGGTGTGTGGAGGTGGCTGTGTACGGAGACTTTCCTTTTTTTGTTGTCTCTAGCGTTGCAGCCACATTGAGGGTTTTGGGCGTTTTCCTTTTCTTTTCTTTTTGAACCTATGAACACGCGTTCATGAGTTAGGAACGGTGTAAGAAGAAAGACAAAAAGTGTCCCCAAATAACGGCCCCCGGGACACAAGGGTGTAATGTGATATCCGTGCAATGGGAAAACCTTCCCGAGTCTCGGTGGCTACTGGAAATAATTTGTTTAAATGGGTGGGTTTCGCTTGGTTTTGGGATATGTGGGTTTGTGTTTCTTTCCCTGACCCCGCAACATATGTAGAGAGAACATTAATGTGTGTGTGCCTGTGGTGTGTTTTGTGTGAGGTGAGAAATTTAGAAGCTGTGAACAATAAAAACTAACCGTTTGTGTTTGTCGTTTTGTTTCTTTTTTTTTCTCTTATAGGTAAGTTGGTAATCTGGGAGGAAAGATCGCCCTGTTTTATGGACGGGGAAGTGCGCCTTGGAAGTAGTTCTCTGTGGAGGACACAGACTGTTGTGAGTATGTGATAAGTTTTCTAATTTGGTTAGCCTAATGAGGAATCGGGGTCAGTCGTCTAGGAGGTCATCTTGGATGTGGATATATAGTTGGGAATTTGACATTTGCGAAGGAATACATAGTTGAAATAGCGACGTAATCAGTACCACTGTTCTTTCTACGGAAAATCTGCTATCAATGTAATGTTCAGCATGGACAACTGCTTATTATATATTAACCTCCTGTGAGTTATTTCTGTGCTGGATCGATGAAAGACGCAGCCTTATATAATTGAACAATTTGTATTTCTTATGTTCCTTTGTTGTAATCGATAGAACTCGTACTATAGACAGACAATGTAATTCAATACTCAACTTGTATATCAATTAAAATGTTGGTAATTTGATTTAGAATTTAGAAAGCGATGGAGAATAACTAAACAATAGCTACTAAACACTGTCATAGGTGCATGACTGTTTTGTTCGTCACTGTACGCTCATGTTTGCGCTTTCCTCCTTTCGCGGAGAGAGAGAGAGTGTGTACTTTGCTCTCGCTTGCGCTCAACCAAACAGCTCGAACCTGCTCGCTCTCACATCAAACTGCTCGAACCCCACTCTCACTATGTGAGAAAACCATGTTTATCTCTTCTCACTGTAAGCGGTCAACCCTCAACTAAAAGAAAAACTACAAACCGACGGGGCCAAAAAAACTGCTCGAACTCACCCTCTCCGGTCTCTTAGTTCGTGTTGTTGGAACGAACTCTCACTCTCTCTCTCACACTCTGTCTCTGTTTTATACCCTCTCTCCCTATGTTTGAAGCCAAAACCCTCGTCGACAAACGCAACACGAGTCGGCATCGGACCGTTTCAGCGGCACCGTTTAGCCATTTTGTTCGTTACCTTTCTCGCGGCTACACGCGTATCTGCGTCGCGCTTTTTGGGCAGGAAAAATCTCGCTAGTTCGATTGCGTTTTTTTCTGTTTTCCCTCCTTTTGTTGTTGTTATTATTGTTCTTTCCGCCGTCGTTGTGCGTGTGCGTGTTTTCCCCCCATTTTCTCCCTGCAACACTGTTGTGCGTGTGTGCATTTTGTTTATCCTTCGTTCATTTGCAAATTCAACATCGTCCGCAACGACATCTTCACAAAATAGTAAAGGCACAAGCACAGGCAGCAGCGCAACGATCAAGGTCGGGTGTTTGTACGTGCGGTGCGGGTTGTTGAGCAGTTTTTCCATCAACAGTGTCTGTGAAGTGCAGTGCCGGTTGCTAATACTCGCCTTCCCAGTGGCTGGCGCGGCTAATGCCGGCCGGAATAGTGTGCTTGGTCGAAGATTGCCAGTCAGAGATCGGCACAGCCGAGAAGCTGAGAGTAATAAATTTCACCGGCAAGTGAGAAGAAGGATTTGCGGTGGTTGGCGAGTGGTACCAAGGTGAATGTTCTACGTTCTTTGCATGAGATTGTAAAATTTGCGTGAAACCGAATATCTCGCTTTAAAGTGATTGTAACCGATCGCCGAAGCCCTTATTAAGGCGCGTGCTTGGTTGGGCTGATTGCATTGCACGGTTCACTGTACGTGAGCGAAAGAGGATAGTGTGCCGCGCGGGATCGATCCAATTTCGTGTGTCTGTGCCTTATTCGTGTGCATATCTCGGCAAAGTCAACAGCCTTCGCCCAGCGCGCTCGGAACGGGTGGGCCTTCAAATAAAGTTGTGCAAAAATAAATACACAAGCCAGGCAAGGCAGGAAAAGGTAGTTGAGTGTGTGTGTGCATGTGGTGTAAGTCGTCGCCTGTGTTGTGCGCACTGTGATCGTGTTGCGTCCCATTGCATGAATGGTTTTCCCTCCTGATTACTGATCGTGTGCGCTACGTGAAAAAGGAAAAAGAGATAGTGAATATCTGTGTCTGTCTGTGTTGGTAAAGAATATTTTAAAATAGAAAATCCGTCCCAAACGCACACACTGCCAATCCGGATAGAGAAACCAGCGGAGCAGTTACCAGTGGAAACTCAAAATTCTCAAAAAAGGAGCAAAACTTCCCCAAAACACACACACACAAAACACAAACACCAGCATCTGGGGAAGAGTGCAGCCAGAAGGGCGTTTGTTTAGAGAGGTGCGTTAGTGGCAGCAGAAGGTGAGTGTGAGTAGGCAGGCGAAGGACGAGACACCGTGGCCGCCGTCTAGGTCCGGAAAAGGGAATGATATAAATAACAAACCACGCGCGAGCGCGCGCACGCCTGAGCGCGTCCCTTTTTTTTGGCCCTCAACAACTTGGAGGGATGCTGGCTGGCTGGCTGTATATTGTATGCTGAACGGTACAACCGCGTGCTGCTGCTGCTCGGTAAAAAGGGTCTCTCGATGACGCGAACGACTGAATTGAGTATGTGTGTATTCGTGGTTTTAAATGTGAGCGGAATGTTTCGCCGAAATTGGTGGCCTCGATCGCGGCACCGCACGCAAGACATGCACGTTTTGGCCGTACTTTTTTCCTTATCTTCCTCTAGTGTTGAGTGGTGGGGTTGTGTGAGCCCTCTAGGTATAAAGCCTTTTTTGTTTTTTGGGGAGCAAACGGCAAAAAGCAACCAAAAAGAAACGTTCCGTGTTGCGCGATCCGGTTCGAAGGACCAAACAGCTTGATGGGGATATTAAAGTGTGGAACCGCGAAGGAAGGGGGGGTTGCGATGGAAAGGGCAGAACCGTAAGCCGGCAAAGAGAATGGTAAAAATCGCACAAGAAACTTGGAACAGCAGCAATAGCAAAAAACAAAAAAAAAAAAAGGGTAAATGTGTTCGTCCCTGAGCTCTCCACTCCGGCTCCATCCAGTTTAAGTGTGTGTGCGATGGTTATGGTCAAAGCCGGTTGTACATGTGCACCCCCTCGCTCTTACATGATGTGTACCGACGCTCTGAGTGTGTGTATGTGAATTCGCCACTTGCGAAACGGTTTGCCGGCTATTAACTAAGGCCCGAAGTAAACACCGGCACGGAAGGGCAACCTCTTGGCACATTGGTTAAGGCACATTGGGGCAGAGAAGGTCTCTGGAGAGTGTGTGAGTGTGAGCGTTTAGCATACTTCAGGGATCGGAACTTCTGGACGGGAGGTCTTCTTTGCTTGCTTGGATATTCCTCTTGTGCTCTCGCAGAGCGCATACATTGCGAAAGCTGGAGGTCGCATTCTGGGGTTGTCGATCAAATTTCAGCACCAAATGGAGCGATGAAAATTAATCCCTTTTTTTTGGGCGGACAATGTAGAAGCTGATGTATTGGGCAAGCCAATTCACGTTTTTGTTTTTGGATCCTATGAACAACAGTTTAGTTGAGCCAAGTTCTTGAAGTCGGTTTTTTTTTGTTACCCTTTCGGATAACTAGTTGATTCTCGTCGTTTGTCGATCTCTTCTTTCTCTCTCGCTCAATTGACGTCTACCAAAATGTGGCGTGGCGTTAAAGAAAGTTATGATGGAAAGGCATTGAAGGAATACATAACCAGACGAGTGTGTGCACGTTTTGCGTCCAGTTTTGTCGAGTAACGGGAGTAACAACGTCAGAGATAAGAAAGTGCAGCAGCTTTTAAGTGTGTGGTGGAGCAGTCGTCGCACGGTGGAGTTCGATAATATTGAACTACTGCTTTCCGACAGTGAGCTTGTGAGTCAAAAATCTTATCGCTCTTATGCGACGATGTGTGTTGGTTGAGTGGTTGTGTAGCCAAAGTGCATTAGGAGCAACAATGTGAAGGGGGTTTGTTAAGTCGTTGTGGATGTGTATGGCATGATATAATTTAATGGAGCTCGATAGTCAAACAGAGCAGTATGATTGAGCAGAATGAATACCAAAAAGTCATTTTGTTTGTATTTGGAATATAAATACTCCTGTTGTATGATTTTATTATGATAATTTTGAAATAAATTCAAGAATACATGCCGTACACAAATAAAAAGAACAACCTCTCTATGATCCAGAATTATGTGCTCAATACTAACGTCACACAGCGTTACACCAATTAATTAAGGAACAACCCCTTGCTGGAACGCTCCGACGCTTCGTAGCAATGCCTAACACAATCCCTCGTTCTATGAAATGCCGGAAATGAAACTCTAATTGTGCTGATAAAATATTCTACCAATCTACATACGTAGCGGTCTCGTGATGAAAGAATATTAAATGTGCCTTCCATCAACGCAAAACCATAGAGTGACTAGGGATCGTGTTGTGATCACCCTCCCTTTTCCATACCAAACCGTGAACCGTTGAGCGTTGAAAATGAAAGGGTTAGTGCGTTAAAATCTCTAGGGGTTGTAGCTCCGTTCCACCTGGAGTTGTACGCAACTTGCCTAATGTCCTCAGCTCTCAGGTATCAGGCCTCAGGCCTGGTCAGTGTGGAGGACCTTTTGCCGCTGGACTCATGCAGCTGCTGCGACCAGTTGAGCCAGGATTTATTGGATTTATGAAGCTTGTGGATGCGCTTGCATCTTTCCAGTGCCGTCGTTTCAGCAGCACGTACCGTTCTTGTGCCATGAAGTGTAACACTGAAGCTCTAATGATGGAACGAAAGCGAAACCCTGTACTCCCCCTGCGCACGGGTTGTGGCAGAGGAAGTTGGGCAATGTGTGCGGCTGGTGCGTGCTCGCCTGATGGATTGCGATTGGGTGGAACTTTAATTTAATTGAATTGAAGTGTCTTGTAAATGCGAAGGAAAAAGGTCTCTCTATGGGTTGTTGGTTGGTCTGTGTGACGGCGTGGACTCTGTGCTGTGCTACCGAATAATGATGAGCTTGGACGCCGGAGGGGTGTGTTGGGGAGGTGGAAAAAAGGCATAATTGAAACGTTTGCGCAGCATGCAGCCACACATACAACCACACCAGCAGTACTGCTGCTGCAAGGGCGTTGACAGAGACGCACAGGGCGCAACAGCACAAGATGTTGAAGCGCAAGCAAAGTTCCATGCGTGTCGCCGATCGGACGGCTGTGTGCGCATGTTTGTGTACAAAACGCACTCCACGGTTTGCGGCGGTATGTTTCGACGGCGCAGGAAGTTAACACAAACAAGCAGGCCGAGGTTGACGGCGACGCAATTGCATTTCATGTCGTTTTCATGTCGTCGTGCGCATGGTAGCGTTTGAGGTTGTGCCTTTCGAAAAAAGAGCGCATTCGGTTTTTGTTGAATGGTAAACTTTACCCATGCTGGAATGGAAAATATTTTTAGAAACCTGAACCTCGGTTGTGTTGGTTTTTCGAGGCGTTCAACTGTCCATAACACAATCGCAAAGAAAACTATAGCGAAATTATATTTTAGCGGGCTTCGTAAAGTTTGAGGACCTCCAAAGCCTTACAAAAAGGTATCTTTTGTTGGACCAGTTCAAAAGGACTCATTGACGAGTTTTCGTCACTAAGCAATACTTCTACAATCAAAAATTTCAAAACGAATAGAAATCTTCTTTTAAAGATGCTGAGACCGACACGACGGCGATGCTTCTGAGCATCTGTAACATTAATTTCCGTTCTGCCCTTGTCTGTCATGTTGATCGCTACAGCTTCGCCGAGAAGAATATCTCTCTTTGTATGTTTTTATAGACTGGAGATGAATTTATGTTCACAATGATATGATGCATGCATCACACCGCTCGAAGACTATTCCGGCAAACACTGCATCAATGAGTGCAGCTTTGTTTTGGTCTGGAATTTATCCCATTAATCTTTAAACTCTGCTTCAACACACACACACATGTGTTTCGATTTCTACTGGCGTCAAGGCGAAGAATTGTGTTCTCTTTGTAAGAAACACGGCCCAACCAATTAACCAACTCCACCAACAATTCACACAACGGCACAGCAAAGTTCAGGGACGATCCGAAGAAGCGTCGCCGCCGTTTTGCCGTCTAAAATGCGATGGCAAGATCTTTATGGCTCGGCATTTGTGGTTGCTACCTTCGCAAGCGTCCGGCGCAAGAATGACTCAGAAACGTCCCGTTCGATGTGTTCGATGCGATCGTTGGACGTTAAATGGGCGGATGATGGTAGTCATAACATTAGGAGTTTTTTTTGTATCACAAAGTAACAATCTCGTGTCCTCGTGCAATATTTCGCAAATCGACACTTCAGGGTGATGAACGGATCCGGATGTGTTGGACCTTGAAAGGCAGGCGGATAATGTGTTTATGTAGGTTAGGATTTTAGCTTCTCCAAGATTTTGTTACATTATGCGTGCATTGAGCTTTGAAGATGTTAAAGATTCAAAAACTGCTGTTCGTAATCGCACTCAAAAAAACCAACTGTATTATTCCATTTACAGGGCAAAATAAAACAATCGGTGAATGATTTCGATAGCAGCAATATCTTAAGAGATTGGTGATGGGTCGTGCGCTTGTGCTATCTCCAACGAAACTGAATAAATAACAGCTGTTGAGCAGCTGTGTTCGCTTTTGGAGCTCTTCTGTGTACCCCCGCCAAGAGAGACCCCGGATGTTGTTTGATTTACAGCCGTATTTGAAGAATAATGCTATGGCCAAGACTGACCCCTGTGCGCGGTACGTGGAGCAGACCGCTCCATAAGAGACGGTTAATGACTCGGCAGAAGCGCAGGAGGCTACTCACAGGGTGTAGTTTGAGATTGGCGAGTTTGCAAGAAATTCCAATCCACGTATAGAACCTTCCTGTTTCGGTAGGAAGTCCACTGTGTGGATAATATTGAAACGCTCGTTCTCGTCGGAGCCCGTTTTTCACACTCAAGGCGGCTCATCCAAAGCGGTTCCAAGCATTCAGCAGTTTAATGAGCTTTTAAGGATGGCAAAGTCACAGCAGAACCTCAGGGTCTTTTTCAGGGCGATCACGTGTACTGTGCGAATGGAAATGGCTTAAGCCGAAGCCTCAAAGTCAACCCGTGCCCCGCTTGGGAGAAATATCTTGAGCATATGAACGAAATTTTCCCTGGGAAGAATGTTTCAAAAAAGGTATTTGCGAGAAATAGCGAAATGGCAAAGAGGTGTGGAGACCCCGGGTGGTGGCGGTGGTGAGTACATGGTAATAGATATGCTTTTAACCGAAACGAATGCTGTGTGGCGCAAAGAAATAGCATTAAAGCATTAACCCTGGCTCGCGCAATCGTGCGAGAGTATGTGAAAGAATTCGCGTTCCGGGTCGTTGGATGGAGGATTGAGGATGGACAGAAATAAGTAGTAAAAACGGCCCGTCTCAGGGCAAAGATCGTTCAATTCCGCAAGCATCTTGTACGGTGGCGGCTTCTTTTTTTTTAACAGCGCACACACGTTGCAGATTAGAGCGGATCATGGAGTAGGAACGGGGGGAAGCATTATCTATAGTGAATGAAAGACGGAAATCCCACCAGGGAAGTAGCGACTCGGTGCGTGAAGCATCAGTAGAGTTGGGAGATTCTCCATCATCAACTCCAAACGAAATTTGAAGTTGGGCAGTGTGGGGATGTAGGCTGTTTGGAGGATCATTACCACCGCATGCCGTGAATAATTACGTTCCACCTGGTGTTTGTGTGTGTGTGTGTTTGTCTGCAGGTTTCTGCGGTCCGGAATTACACACCGGAAACGAGTGCGCACTGCTTTCCAGGTGTGTCTGTACGGAGTTGCGTTCCACATTTTTTTGTTGTTACACATGCGGCAACTGATCTTGATACATCTGTCAGTCTGATACACGTTCAGAACTAACGTCCGGTGGGCAAGGATACATCAGAATGTTTGCAATACATTAGATCACAAGTCTTATTGAAGTCAGAGATCCTATCGTCCAGTATCAAATCCACAATTCCAGAAGAGAGAGGATCCAGCTGCAAAAATTAACATAACCGGTTACTCTCCAATGTTCTGATTCGAAAGGAGCATTGCCGAACTTCAGAACAATGCCTGGCTGTGTTATGTGGCACACATTTCCTTCTCCGATGTTTTTTAAGCTACAATATTCGCTTCAAACACAACAACTTCTGCTAATTGCCCCTGCTTGACCTTTCCCACTGTTTCGTTGTGATGCTCGTTAGCCGAGGAGAGATTGCATTCTACGATGACAATACCGTAACCTGCAATGCTGTCCGTGTCGGAGCAAGGTGAAGGCTTGCAAAACATTCAATCAACTGAACATAGAGAACGAACGCTAATTTCTTTGAACATGTAGAAAGAGAGATCGACTAAGCTCCAAAACCTTTACTCGTACCCACCGCAACCCAAAAACGGTCAGCGCTTGTCACCATTTTGTCGAAAAGTGAATAATGAGGGCGCCCTAGCGAGAGGGCCCAACAACATGGCTACATGGAGTAGTGGAGTTTTCTCTTCTTGTTTGTTGTTGCCACTTGATAAGCGAATCTGTGTGGCAAAGCAGCTCACAACATGTACGACGAATTGCGGTACCGTGCGAGCCTGAAGATCGTATGCCCTAGTCAGCGAGAACTACGGCTGACAGGCGCTGTCGTACGACACTGTCAAGCTGTCGTCGCTGCAAATTCTTCCGGGGGTCTCCCGGGGGCGGTAGGCACATCTTCGCACGCTGTGGTAGTATGGCTGGGAACGGACGATTAATCGAAAACGCATCGGAATGAAGTTTGCTTCCAGCTGGACACTGCTACACACGGCGACCTCCCGGCCTGGGAATGTTGACTGGCAGGAAAAGTAGTTTCCACGTGTGTCTCCGTGTGTTCCGAGTCAGTGAACGATAATAGGGTGTACCACAAGAACTGCTCGCAGAAGATAGTACGGTGGCCTTTGGAAATTGCTCCCGCACATCCAATGCTTTTTTTTCTCTCTTATTGATTCCTGTACTACGAAAAGACATTACCCTTTTTGTGGTCTCTTGCTTCCCCATTTTCTGGCCCGTTATCGTTGCACGTACGTTCCATTCTCCCTTGTCGTCGTTTCTGGAGCAAATGATGGCATACACACACGCACACAAAAAGCAAAATGGAACGAAAATGTAGTTTGCGTGCCGGTGTTGACCATCGCGCTTGATCGAAGGGAAAATATAGGGCTTTATAGTTTTTGCCACACCACTTCCCTTCCTCCTCATTCTCTACACCACCTTCCCTTGCTGCGACTGGAATGTGTGCGTGGTAGCAGTGTAACGTTTTCACCGTTCAGCTCGTGGGGCTTCTTCGCGCCTCGTGTGGCGCCATCCACACACTACCCGTCCGTCAGCCGGTAAGGTGGAAAATGACAGCGAGTAAAAAGTAGAGTACGCAGCGGTGTGGTGGGGCTTTTGATGGAACGTGATTTTGTTTCGAGCTCAGGTTGGAAAAAGATTTTCCTTCTTAAAACCAAAAAAAGAAAAAAACGTATTTTGAGCTAGTGTATGTACACACTTGAGTACAGCTGGTCGTTGGTACAATTTATTCAATTTGTGTGTCATCAACAGGGGGCGGGGGAGTTTGTTTGTTGGTGATTGGTGGTGGTGCAAGCAGCAACAAAAACCACACGGCAGGACTGCATGTAACTTCTTGCGCGTTGCTTAAAGCTTGTTGGAGTGGAAAATAATAAAAACAAGCATCCTGCCTTCGAGCTGCTTTCAAGGTGATCTTCGTGACGTAGTGTAGCGCAGCAAACGCGGGACCGCTATATAAAGGCAATGGCTTTGCGTTTTTGCCACTGTCCAAAAATGAAGTCATCGCGCTTCGAGGGTCGCGTAACGGAAACGGCTTGTGTAATTTTACGTGTGTGTGTGTGGGCTTTTGATAGCAAGACCAACCTTCTTCAACAAAGAATAGCACATACTTAGCTACAAGAAATCGAAAAGATCGTTTTTGTGCTTTCGAAATCTGATTATTTGTAAAAAGATGAATGAGTTTTTAACTCGAATAGAAAGCGCAATCTTCATTTGAATAATTAATGCACGTCAGTGCCACCGTGCCAAGTGTCTTGAGTGTGGGGCTCAATGTATCATTTGAACGGCAGTCTCTTCATTTACGTCTGAAATATGATTCCTTTTTCGTTGCTGTTGCTACCTCCGCATCAAACGATTCAGAGGCATCTCCTCCACAACCAAAGCCATCTTTTCATTATGCAAAAGAGGAAAATTGAAACCTATTGCTGCTGCTGCTGCTTATCCCAGCGGTGTGTGGAAGGTCTTCAAGCGACAGGAACAACGACGGTGAGAGGGAAAGGCCTTTGCGCACATCGGTGGCCCGACCTACTGAGGGCCCGGTTGCCATTTTTGGGCAGAACAGATATGACGATGTGTGTGGTGCAGCAGACGAGGACGATCGATGATCGGGCGGTGCCTCGGGATCAGGTTATGGTTGTGCTGTGTTTGTTTGACATCACAGCGACAGTTTTTAAAGGGTTTATGACAATCCTGCGGGAGATATGTCGCTTAACGTAAACACAAACTATCCGTCCGGTGGCAAACACTGCTCGAAAGCATGTAAACCGATATTGGAAATGCTGTGTAGGCTTTCTGTTTACAAATGTGTAATTTCTTTCGGGATTACGAAAAACTTGCAGCCTTGATGGGTGGGTAAGAGGTTGTCTAAAGATTAAGTTTCAGTAGCGCATCCTCTGCGATCAAGCCTAAATGCTTCTGCTGTTGCTGCTTGGCTGACGCGTAGGATGGCGTGAACAGAGCCCTGAGAGGCCACCCTCGTTGATTGAACGCCGTTTCGGTGGGCCCAATAATCGATTCCATGTGTTTCAGGCTTTACAAGCCTGAGTGCACGTGCACAAAGCGCTGATGCAGCGCGATTTGCTGGCTGATTTATGCATCCCATAGTCCGCTTGCTGCTGGTGGCCGGTGCTGTGGCATGCGAAAACTGGAGAAAACTCAATCAATATTTAAACGCGACTGTGAAGGAAGCGATTGCGTGGTGGTTTGCTTCTTTTAGAAAATCGCTTTATATAAGTCGTGTTGAAACGTGGGCGCATCGCTAGTAATTGCGTTATACTAGCTCGATGATGATGGCGTAACATATGTTCATCTTTTTATTTTGCATTGCAACACAACTAATTAGTGTTTGTTTTATTATTTCTCTACTTTTAGGTAAGCATCGCTTGTTGGATCTAGTTGAACATACGTAGTGCAATTTTAGTGTTGTTTTACTGAAGTACTACAGTGGTTGGTGAGTTTTTTTGTGTAAGTGAAATTTGCTCTCTTCGGGTGGTGTGTGGTGTACATGAAATCCTTTTTAAATCTGATCCCGCAATATCACAAAGAACGAGTAGGTAGTTTTTACTATCTGGAAATAAAGATGAGAGAAAACGATCGTCAGGGCGTCAGCTTACGAAGAGATATCACCACAACTTACAATGCCAAACTGTTCCATGTTCATGTAGTAAAACTTGCCAGCAGTGATGCCAACTGGACTTTGAGCACGGACAAGAATTAGCTGAAGATCTTTCTGTATGTCGGTGGTTTGAGTTTCCCAGCCACTTTCGTAAACGGTATGTGCTACACGAGCACTCTGAACAGAAAAACAGAGAGAGAGAGGAAGAACTTAAGAATCTTCATAACACTGGCATCAAAAGAACAACTTACCTCGTACGATAGCTTTTCCCCAAGATAACAGTAGGCAAAGGTTTCCGTTGTGTCGAACACGAACAGTACGAAAAGGTTCATAAAGTTTACATTGAATCCCTGCAGATTGTAAGCTCAGTGTCAAGTTTGATGATACATTCAATAAGGTTACTTGCCACTTACCGATACGGTGAAGTAAAGCAGCATTGAGCTCCAGATCAATACGCATAGAAGCAGTTGCTGTAACAGCACTAGTGACGTGATAGATTCTACCAGACTTGCACAGTTAAGTGCATCCTGATGCATCTTGATCACCGACTTCAACTCTTTACGGAATGTGTTGTCCTGCGTTACAGTTTGTAGCTTCAGTTGTACCAGTTGAAAGTAAAGGGTACAGTAGGTAGTAATATTACAGATGGTTAGAGTCTTCACCGTGCCGGTAAAGGCACAGAGATACGCGGTAGGCGTCATGACGACACCGAAGATCAGGTAGTGCGTAGCCGAGGTGCGAGTCTGTAGTCCGTAGAAGTTTTCCTCCATTTGTAGCGTGTAGTGCATGGTTGCGTTTTTGTTCCGTACCGTACCGTAGAACGTGTAGAGCGTAGAAAGAAAAGGAGCTAATGCGTAGAAGTGAGCTGCAAACATCACTACGATGCAGAAGATTCTGGTTATCTTGTGGATCATGTCGTGCTGGGTCGTCAAATGCTGGACCACCGCTGGAGGTGACGCACGGATAACTGTAACAAATTGTGCAGGGTTAATTTTGATTATTGATTATAATTATTCTAGTTTGTTAAAACTTACCCGTTTGGGAAAAACTTCTAGCATGTTGAATGAACTCAGCCAGTTTGCGTCTGTTCAGAAACAACAGAAACATTCCGCAAAAGGAGTTGGTTTGGAAAATCAGCTCAGCGGTGCCAATGATTGTTATCTCAAGGTCGGGATATCCGAAGAAGCACTTGGGCACTACTATGAAGAAAAAGTAGGTCAGCATAACCGGCACGATACGAAAGCGTTCCTCTGAATGGTTGGTAACGCCAAACACTCGGAGCAGCTTGATGGAGATATGAGGCATGCCAGCCGGTTGCTCCTGTCTTAGGAAGTTCATCTTATTGTGATGGATGAGCGGAGATGATGTCAGTGTTGCGAGGCTGAAATTTGTACTGAGCTGCCAACAGGACTGCACTTTTGAATATAAGGAGCTGATAATTTAAATCCAATTTGCTACGTGTACGAGCCCGTTGTTACTATCACCAAGTCGATACGGTTGAATCTGCCCGGAATAAAACTAAGGGTATTAATTTTTGATCACAAACCCACTGTAGTGATGAAAAGGATTCGAGTAGACTTTGTTTCTAACCATGTGTAAGCAATTCCCAGTGGAGTTTGTGCTTTGTTGCTGGGTGCCTAATTTGCTGCAGCGTGTCAATAGTAAATATTTGATCAGAGCACACCCGTGGCAACAATCACACCAGCCATCGGGTAAATCAATATCTAGTTTTGCTTCATTTAACCGGTCAATTTACAATAAATCTCTCAGCAGGATAAACACTGAGTAGGTAGTTTTAAGGAGCTGCAGGGGGTGGAGACAATATAGCCTTATTATTTTGAAACATTATAGAATATGTTGATGGAAAGCCGTTTATGATGATGTACCTTTGCGAATTGCTCCATGTTGATGAAACAAAACTTGCCGGCGGTTATACCAATGGGCTTTTGTGCGCGTAGCAAAATTAGCTGAAGGTGTTTTGCGATCTCCCTCGGCTGTTGCTCCCATTTTCCGTTGTATACGGCATATGCGATCCGTGCGCACTGTAAATGAGAATTTAAAAAATAAATACGTGCGTGTGATATGCTTTTAAGCAAGTGTGTTATGCAATAGGGGTTACCTCCATCGAAAGTTGAGTACCGAGGTAACAGTAGCCGAAGGTTTCGGTCGAAACAACCAAAAACAGCAACAACACATTTATCATGTGGCCGCTCATAGTCTGCAAGGTTGAGCATAAGAAGATAGCTGATAGATAAATCTTTGCTAGTAGCAGTTTGTTCACTCACCGCGAATGTAAAGTACAGTATCATAGAGCTTGACATAAGCACGCACAGGACAATCTGCATCAGCATGATCGGGGATACGATGGTTTCCAACAAATCAGCACAGCACAGTGCCTGCTGGTGCATCGTAACGATCGTTATAATGCTGTCACGATCAGACGGAACTGTTCGAGTTTGGTATTGCAGTTGGAATGTAACCAGCCGAAAGTAGACGGTGCAATAGCTGGTGAAATTGAAGACGATCATAATTTTGGCACATCCAACATATGCACAGACGTACGACATCGGTACCATCGGGATGGCGAACATAAGATAGCTTCGCAGTGAGGAACGAATCTGCAGTCCGTAAAAATCTTCCTCCATATGGAGCACGTACTGTGCGGTGGTGTTCCGATGAGCAGCCCGAACGTACGACCAGAACGTGGCGCAAATTGGTGCGGTAGCAAAAATGCTAACGGTGTACAAGATGACTAGACAGTAATATCTGGTCCATGTGTGCATTCGCTTGTGATGGGACGTTAGCAGCTGGCGCATATCAGCCTGGGCGAACTGGAAAACTGTCACGGAATAATAATATATTGTAGAAGGACTAACACACGCAATGAGATAATTTTTGAAAGTGCATTGCCTACCTTCGTCGGCGATAGTTTGACCAACTCGAACCAAGCACTGTAACTGTTTGCTACTTACCAAAACCAGTAACAAGCCAGTAAAGTTGTTGAGCTGAAAGAATAGCTCGGCCAACCCGACGACGGACGCCTCGAAGCTGGTGTAGCCGCAGAATAGTTTGGGAATCGCGATGAAAAAAATGAACAACAAATACACTGCGGTGAAGCGATGCGAAAATGTTTCTCCATTGGCAATTCCTACGGCATGAAGCAGTTTTAACGCGAGATGTGGCACTCCCGGTGGCTTGTGGATGGTGAAAAATCGTCTCATTTTTCTGCTAAATAGTTGTTGCTGAATGTTGAGACACTGGCTAACTGAAGCAAGCTTTGTTAAAATTTAACACACTCAATTCGTTATGCGTGATAACATCAAACGGGGTTTTGCTGCAAAAGATAATAACCGTTCAAATCATTACGCTGTTCTATAATGCATGGAGCGTGTGTGACAGGTGCAAATGTAACCCGGGTCGTTGAGATTAGCGATTGGAGTGCATCGTGTTTGAAGTAGAACGCATTTTAAATGTGCTTGCGTAACCGCTGTTGGCATTGATCCATCAACACAGCGAAAATTTAATGCGTTGTCTTGACGACCTGGAAAATGGAAACAATAAACTCAGAGAAGTCGGTAAAAGATTTTTAACCGTACCTTAAGCAGCTAGAATGAAAATGGTCCAGTATTTGATGTCGCTCAGAATCGGTATCTATATGGCCGTTCCGAAGATAGAACGCACAGAAACGAACTTAAAACTGATCTCTTAATATGACGTAGATAGAGTAGGTAGTTTTTACTATCTGGAAATAAAGGCGAGATCATCGTGACTGATCCAGATGAGATATCTTTTGTTCCTATACAACATACAATGCCAAGTTGTTCCATGTTCATGTAGCAAAACTTGCCAGCAGTGATGCCAACCGGCCTTTGTGCGCGCGCGATAATTAGCTGAAGATCTTTCTGTATGTCGGGAGTTTGAGTTTCCCATCCACTTTCGTAAACGGTATGTGCCACACGAGCACTCTGAACAGAAAAAAAACCGTTCAAAAAATCTTGAACGTCTCTTTCTTAGTGACATGACGATGGATCACTTACCTCGTTCGATAGCTGCTCTCCAAAATAGCAGTAAGCAATGGTTTCTGTTGTATCAAAAGCGAAAAGGACGAGAAGGTTAATAAAGTTCAAATCGAATCCCTGTAATCGAAAGCTTAGAGTCAGTTTTGATAAAAGTTGATTCACGCCTACGATGAGTTTCATAGGTACCGATACGGTGAAGTAAAGCAGCATTGAGCTCCAGATCATTACGCATAGGACCAGTTGCTGTAATAGCACTAGTGACGTGATAGATTCTACCAGGCTTGCACAGTTAAGCGCATCCTGATGCATTACGACAATCGACTTCACCTCCTGACGGAACGTGTTGTCCTCCGTAACGGTTCGCAGCTTCAGTTGTACCAGTTGAAAGTAGAGGGTACAATACATGGTAATGTTACAGATGCTCAGAATCTTTACCGTACCGGTGAAGGCGCAGAGATAAATGGTGGGCGTCATGATCATGCCGAAGAGCAGGTAGTGCGAAGTCGTCGTGCGAGTCTGTAGTCCGTAGAAGTTTTCCTCCATTTGCAGCGTGTAGTGCATGGTTGCGTTATCGTTCCGTACCATACCGTAGAACGCGTAGAACGTTGAGAGCAATGGAGTTAGCACGTAGAAGTGGGCTGCAAACATCACTACGATGCAATAGATTCGGGTTATCTTGTGGATGAAGTCGTGCTGGGTCGTTAAATGCTGGACCACCGCTAGAGGTGACTCTCGGAAAACTGTGTGATGTGAAGGAGACTCAATTATTTTACAGTTTTATCCTTACATCCATAAACTTACCCGTTAGAGAAAAATTTCGTACTTGTGTAATGAACTGTGCTAGCTTGTGTCTGTTCAGAAACAACCAAAACATTCCACAAAAAGTATTGGATTGGAAAATCAGCTCAGCGGTGCCAATGATTGTTATCTCAAGGTCGGGATATCCGAAGAAGCACTTGGGCACTACTATGAAGAAAAAGTAGGCCAGCATAACCGGCAGGATACGAAAGCGTTCCTCTGGTGGGCCGGTAACGCCAAACAGTTGAAGCAGCTTGATGGAGATATGAGGCATCCCAGCCGGTTGCTCCTGTCGGAGGAAATTCATCTGGAGTAATAGTGGTGGACGCTAGTAGTCGATGTCAGTGTTGCGAGGCTGAAATCTTTTCTTACAATGAGGTGTCAACTGGTTGGCACATTTCTATATAATACTCTTATAATTGGATTCGTGTGAATAAAAAGTTCAATGTGTGGCTTTAATTGAGGAGCATAGGTTGAATGTAATAATGTATGACCACAAACACACTGCAGCATTGAACAGGAATGAAGGCTCGAGCATTTTACAGTAAACTTTGTGATCGATCTCCTGTGCGTGTTGTGCTTTATTTCTTGTTGTCGATTTTGCTGCAGCGTGTCAATAGTAAATATTTGATTAGCGCTATTAATATTGTTTCTTCGACACCATACACCACACTAACACTAGTACATGTGATTCAAAATCGATACAATTGCAGAGCGTAAACATACGAAGTTAAATCAGATCCCTCAATATAACAAAGAAAGAGTAGGTAGTTTTCACTATCTGCAAATGAACATTAGAGACAACGTTCAGTGCGTCAGCTTTTAGAAGAGATATCACCACAACTTACAATGCCAAGTTGTACCATGTTCATGTAGCAAAATTTGCCAGCGGTAATGCCAACAGGCCTTTGTGCGCGCGCGATAATTAGCTGAAGATCTTTTTGTACGTACGTGTTTTGTTGCTCCCAGCCGCTTTTGTAAACGATGTGTGCTATACGAGCACTCTGAACAGAATGAAAAGATCAATAGAAAGAGAGAACTTAAGAATCTCTATCATATTGGCATAAAAAAAACTTACCTCGTACGATAGCAGTTCCCCAAGATAACAGTAGGCAAAGGTTTCCGTTGTATCGAACACGAACAGGACAATCAGGCTAATAAAATTTAGATCGAATCCCTGCAATCGAAAACTCAAAATGTGTCAGATTTAAAGGGTTTGTATTAGATGAGATCATCACTTACTGACACGGTGAAGTAAAGGAGCATTGAGCTCCAGATCAATACGCATAGAATCAGCTGGAGCAACAGCACCAGTGACGTGATAGATTCAAGCAGGCTTGCACAGTTAAGTGCATCCTGATGCATCTTCACAACCGTCTTCAACTCCTGGCGGAACGTGTTGTCCTGCGTCACGATCCGTAGCTTTAGTTGTACCAGTTGAAAGTAAAGGATACAATGGATGGTAGTGTCACAGATGGTCACAGTTTTCACCGTGCCGGTGAATGCGCAGAGATAGACGGTAGGCGTCATGATCATGCCGAAGAGCAAGTAGTGCGAAGTCGTCGTGCGAGTCTGAAGTCCATAGAAGTTTTCCTCAATTTGCAGTGCAAAGTGCATTGTTGCGTTTTCGTTCCGTACCGTACCGTAGAACGCGTAGAGGGTTGAGAGAAAGGGAGTTAGCACGTAGAAATGGGCTGCAAACATCACTACGATGCAATAGATTCGGGTTATCTTGTGGATGAAGTCGTGCTGGGTCGTCAAATGCTGGACCACCGCGGGAGGTGACTCTTGGAGAACTGTATCAATTATCACTGTATCAATTATATTACTATTTCTTTTTGCTATCCATAAACTTACCCGTTAGAGAAAAAGTTCGTACATGTCTAATAAATTCAGCTAGCTTATGTCTGTTCAGAAACAACAGAAACATTCCACAAAACGAGTTGGTTAAGAAAAACAGCTCGGCTATGCCAATGATGGCTATCTCCTGATTGGGGTATCCGTAGAAGCACTTGGGCACTACTATGCAGAAAACGTAGGTCATCATAACCGGCAGAATGCGAAAGCGTTCCTCTGGACGGCCAGTAACGCCAAACACTCGGAGCAGCTTGATGGAGATATGAGGCATGCCAGCCGGTTGCTCCTGTCGGAGGAAGTTCATCCGGAACAATAGTGATGGACGCTTGGAAACGATGATTTTTCAATAAAAAATGACGGTGTTATGAGCCTAAAACCTGCGCTAATAATGAGCTGTTACTAGCAAGATACTTTCTCTGTAAGTATTGTACTGATTGAATGCGAAGCTTGAATTTATCCAATGTAAAAATATGAATGTAATAATTTATGGCCTCGAGCATACTACAGTGGTGAAAAAGAATCGAGTACGTGGAATTTATATCTAACCATGTGCGTGTAATTGCTAGTGAACGTTATCTTTTGATTCTTGTCGCTGTATTTGCTACTGTGTGTCAGTATTAATTATTAACACTAGAACTAGTAATTAACAAGGCATCGGGTATATCAATATCTTACTTAGCTTTTCTAATTTATGGTTGCTTTGCATTAAATATTAATATTGCTTTTAAAATTGATCCCTCAAGACAACGAAAAATGAATACGTTGTCTTGACGACCTGTAATAGGGAAACGTTAAACAAATGGATTTTGTGTCATAATTAATCGATTTTCTGCCATATTTTCGCAGACGATTGCGACACTTACCTCACCAAACTGTTCCATATTCATAAAACAAAACTTGCCAGCAGTAATACCAACAGACCGTTGAGCACGTAGCATTATGAGCTGCAGGTCTTTGCGTAAAGCTGGAGGCATACCTTCCCATCTGCAGTCGTACACAACACTGGCGACACGAGCACTCTGAAAGGAAATAATGAATTAATGTCGAAGCCTGTTTGCCGATTGGATCAACCGCTAAATCACCTCGTCAGAAAGTTGATTACCCAAGTAGCAATATCCAAACGTTTCGGTTGTGTCGAACATGAACAATATAAACAGACTAATAAACTGTGTGTTAAATCCCTGGATGTGAGAGATGAAGTGAGTGGAGATTGAAATATCTGTGAGATAAGTATTAATCTGTTGCATTTTACCGCCACGGTGAAGTACAGCAGCATTGAACTCCACACCATTATACAAAGCACTAGCTGCAGTAGCATGATGGGAGCGGTGATATCATGTAGCAAATCGGCACAGCTGAGCGCACTTTGATGCATTTGAATAGCGGATCTTATATCACTAGCATAATTTTGAGAACGGCCAACCTCTTCTAGTTTAACCTTAACCAGCTGGAAGTAGATGGTGCAGTACTTGATGAGGCTCAGAATCGACACAAGTTTGGCTGTTCCGACGAGAGCACAAAGAAACGAAATTGGCACCATGATGGCACCAAAGATCAGGTAGTGGTCCAGCTTTTCCCGAACATTTAGTCTGTAGAAGCTTTCCTCCATGTGTAGGGTAAACTCCGGGACGGTGTCGTTTTCGTATGTGTTGTAATACTTCCAAAGGGTCGCAACAATTGGGGAGTAGCTGTAGAAGTTAGCCGGTACCAGAAGGGCGGTAAGGTACAGTTTAGTGATTTTGGTGACTTGGGTGTCCATCTTGGTAAGATATTCAGCAACTGGAGACGTTTCGCTAAGAACTTTAAATTCGGCATACTATTAGTAATAAGTCCTAAAACAAAAAATGGTAATCGACTTACCTTTCTTCGCGAAGAATTCTGACTGTCGCACAAGCTCAAAAATCGAATCACTATAGAGCACTAACAATAATACCCCAACGAAACGATTCGTTTGAAAGAACAGCTCAGCCAAACCGATGATAGATGTCTCAAAGTTGGGATATCCAAACGCAATCTTCGGTATAGCTATTGTAAGTAAAAATAGCACAAACATCGGCACGTATCGATATCTTTCGCTTTGCGTCTGTGAAACTCCAACCAGTCTTAGGAGCTTCAGTGCAATGTGCGGCACACCGGGCGGTTTTTCGATTAAGAAGAACCTCATCGCTGGTCCACTGATTGGTATATGATGTAGTAGGTCGTTGTTGTGACCACCAATGGGCTATATATCGTCGCAGTGACGTTTATTTGAAACTGGTCATTAAGTTAAACTACATGTGCATATTAACGTTCGATCGCATTCAAACGCTACAATCGTATTTGTTATACAGCAAAAAGCATATTTAAATATTGGCTGATAAGCAATCAAAAGTATTGATTACGAAAATCTACTTGTTAGCTATGTGCTTGGTTGGTAATATGCCCAACGGTGGTTTCTCATTCGTGCCGCGGTGCTGTGTGTTCGATCTATCCAACTGAAAGCTCTAGTGAATAATTAATTGCTGTCTAGAAAATGTCCTTCAGCAGAAGATAGAAAGAGTAGGCGGTTTTCAGGCTCTGCAACGTCAGAAGACAGTAATTATTGCAGTGGATTGTAACTAGAATATTAAGTTTAGCACCGTACTTGTCCGTATCTGTTGTAATCGATGTAGTAAAACTTGGCCGCAGTTATACCGATTCGCTGTTGGCTTTGCTGTATTATTGGTACAACCATCTTCTGTAGCTTGACCGGTTGATCGTACCAATTGGTGGAATACATAGCCGTAATAATTTCAAGACCCTGTTCAATTTTGCAATAATGATTAAGTTTGTAATAGACAGCAAAATTGCTTACCTTCAACGTCAGCTCGTTCCCCAACAAGCAAAAGATGAACGTTTCCGTTGATAAGGCGATAAGCATAGCTACCACGGCAATACCTTCAGCAGTTATTCCCTAGACAAAGAAAAACGAAACTGTTACAATGCGTCCAATATGAGAATTGTTACGGTGTGTCACTTTTATCAAACTGTACTTCACTTACACTTATCATAACATAATACAGCATAAAGCACCATATAAACACGCAGCCAGTAAATTGGGCCAACAGGATTTCCATCAGAATGTTCTGCAGCTGGCGGGAACACTTGATCACCAGCTGGTGAAGTTCGATAATTTCACTCAGCTCTGCAGTATACTGGTCAACGGGTCCGATCTGGCACAGACGCTCGATCTTGAGGACAATGATTCCCAGCACGGTCGAACAGAAGCGAATCAAACCGAAAAGCGTACCGGCCTTGGCGGTGAACATTACCAACAGGATGTAGAGGGCAAAGAACATCAGAGCTTGATGTACAAAACAGTGGCCAAGGTTGTAGTGCGAGTCTATCAAGTAGAGACGATTTTCAAATACGAGCGGAAATGCTGTGGAGCGTTCCGAATCTTTCGTGTAGTAGGTATAGAACATTCCTGCAATCGTGCTGCTGGTCATGGCAAAGACGATCCCATTTGTAAAAATGAAGTAATACTTGGTAAACTTATGTATTGCCGTGTTGAGTCTAATCAGGATCTGTTCGTAGTCTTCATTGATGATAACTGAAAGGAATGAATAGTTAGCAAATAGAACTAACACCATAGAAATGTTTGTTTAGGAAGTAAAGTACGGATTAGTACCTACCGATTTCGGTAAAACGCTTTAGATTTTTAAGCAAGCCTTCCAAGTTGTCCATCTTTAGGGGCAACATAATGAAGGTGATGGTAGTGTTGAACGAAAACATACCCTCGGCGATGCTTCGGAAGCATTGAGGAATGGTTTCGTATCCTAGGCAGAGTTTAGGTATGAACAACGCAATGGAAAGGTAGGCGTAGATGGCGTAAAGACGGAACCGTTCGGACGGGTTCTTGTTCACTCCGAGCAGTGCCAGCAACATCAGAGGCAGTGGCAGAACCTTTAAAGGGTCGTCCAGTGGTTCGAACACAACCATCGTGTTTGGAGTCTAAAGAACTGATGTTGTCTTTAGGTTACGGACAGTGTAAGAATGTTTACGTCGTTTGTTTTTTTGCGACCGAATTTAGTAACCTGGCTGATAGTTACAAGCCGGTTGTGAGTTGTGTGACAAGCTAATGTCCAGTTGCACAGTTTGTTTGAGTGATATGCGGGCGACAAGTGACTATTACATACAATGTATGAAACATTGTGGATGTGTATTAGAATACATCCTGATATCTTGTCCTAAAGATAGAATGAGTATGACTTTTTAACAATCCCACTAAACTGTGCAATTTGAGCTGAACTACAAAGTTGTAACTTTGCGTAATTGGTGATTTTTTTTATTTTGTCTTCTATTCTCAAGATGACCATATCGATTAGCTGATGAAGATCGCCTCGCCTAGTGTACAATGGCCACACACACTCTTGAAAAAACTTCATGGCTGCAGTGTAACTTCCCCAATAAACTGGAAGAATGTTGAGAATTCAAGTGTTCCAATAGCACAAAGTTTCCATTTAATTACAGTTAGCTGCAGCATGGTAACTGTCTGTTAACAACGAAAAATGAATACGTCTTCTTGACGACTTGCAGGATAGCAATAGCAATCATTCAACTTATGGAAGTCATGGTCTGGTTCTTAGAAAGGTTTCAAAGCTTTTCAGAAGATATATAGCAAAAAAGAGGATTATGACATTTACCAACAAGCTTTTTTTTAGGAGGCAGTATACCGGTTGGTTGAACACATAGGATCGCAAGGTGCAGGTCTTTACGTACAGCTATAGGTAATCTTGTCTGTCTGAATGTGTGCAAGACAAACGCGACACGAGCAATATGGAATTGAGGTAAATATGTTATGTACTTGTGAGAGTTGAGTTGTAAGAGCAGCTGTAGAAATTGATTGGCAATAGATGAACGGTATGGTATAGCCTGCCTTAGATGGTGGGCGTTCATCTTGCTTGAATATTGAGCAACTGGAAATGGTTCGCTAGGAACTTTAAATACAATAGGTAGTAAAAAAATTATATTTATCAACAAGGAAAATAGACTCACTGTTTTTGTGAAGCTTATTAGACGAAATATTGATTCGTTTGAAACATCAGCTGAACTCATGACCGATGTTTTAAAGTTGGGATATCCAAGCACATTCTTCGGTACGGCGATTGACAGTAAGAAGAGCACAAATATGAGTACGTATCTCGCGTTTCAATCAGTCCTAGGAGCTTCAACGAATGGTGTGACACATCGTATGACTTTTCGATTAGGAAGAACCTCATCGTTTGTCCGTTGATTGGTATATGATGCAGGATATCGTTGTTATGATTCCCAATGCCATTGAACTAAACTACATGTGCATATTAACGTTCGATCGCATTCAAACGCTACAATCGTATTTGTTATATAGCAAAAAGCATATTCAAATATTGGCTGATGAGTAATCAAAAGTATTGATTACGAAAATCTACTTGTGAGCTATGTGCTTGGTTGGTAATATGCCCAACGGTGGTTTCTCATTCGTGCCGCGGTGCTGTGTGTTCGATCTATCCAACTGAAAGCTCTAGTGAATAATTAATTGCTGTCTAGAAAATGTCCTTCAGCAGAAGATAGAAAGAGTAGGCGGTTTTCAGGCTCTGCAACGTCAGAAGACAGTAATTATTGCAGTGGATTGTAACTAGAATATTAAATTTAGCACCGTACTTGTCCGTATCTGTTGTAATCGATGTAGTAAAACTTGGCCGCAGTTATACCGATTCGCTGTTGGCTTTGCTGTATTATTGGTACAACCATCTTCTGTAGCTTGACCGGTTGATCGTACCAATTGGTGGAATACATAGCCGTAATAATTTCAAGACCCTGTTCAATTTTGCAATAATGATTAAGTTTGTAATAGACAGCAAAATTGCTTACCTTCAACGTCAGCTCGTTCCCCAACAAGCAAAAGATGAACGTTTCCGTTGATAAGGCGATAAGCATGGCTCCCACGGCAATACCTTCAGCAGTTATTCCCTAGACAAAGAAAAACGAAACTATTACAATGCGTCCAATATGAGAATTGTTACGGTGTGTCACTTTTATCAAACTGTACTTCACTCACACTTATCATAACATAATACAGCATAAAGCACCATATAAACACGCAGCCAGTAAATTGGGCCAACAGGATTTCCATCAGAATGTTCTGCAGCTGGCGGGAACACTTGATCACCAGCTGGTGAAGTTCGATAATTTCACTCAGCTCTGCAGTATACTGGTCAACGGGTCCGATCTGGTTCAGTCGCTCGATCTTGAGGACAATGATTCCCAGCACGGTCGAACAGAAGCGAATCAAACCGAAAAGCGTACCGGCCTTGGCGGTGAACATTACCAACAGGATGTAGAGGGCAAAGAACATCAGAGCCTGATGTACAAAACAGTGGCCAAGGTTGTAATGCGAATCCAGCACGTAGAAACGGTTTTCCATTACGAGCGGAAATGCTGCGGAATATTTCGAATCTTTCGTGTAGTAGGTATATAGCATTCCTGCTATCGTGCTGCCGGTAATGGAAAACACGACCCCATTTGTGAAGATGAAGTAAAACTTGGTGAACTTATGTATTGTCGTGTTGAGGCTGATTAGAATTTGTTTGTAGTCTTCTTCGACTGTAACTGAAATGAGTGAAGAGTTGGTAGTTGTAATGAGCGATGCTACGATGATAATCCATATTGCTTACCTATTTGGGTAAAACGCTGTAGATTTTGAAGCAAGCCTTCGAAGTTGTCCATCTTTAGGGGCAACATAATGAAGGTGACGGTAGTGTTAAACGAAAACATACCCTCGGCGATGCTTCGGAAGCATTGAGGAATGGTTTCGTATCCCAGGCAGAGTTTCGGTATGAACATCGCCACCCACAAGTAAATGTATATGGCGTACAGACGGAACCGTTCGGACGGGTTCTTGTTCACTCCGAGCAGTGCCAGAAGTTTAAGAGGCAGTGGCAGAACCTTCAAAGGGTCGTCCAGTGGTTCAAACACAACCATCGTGTTTGGAGTCTAAAGCACTGATGGTGTGTCCTGGTTGGTTTCACAGTATAAGAATGTTTGCTGCGTTTCTTTTCGGTGTTACTATTTATAATATCAACCCTGTTTTGAGTTGTGTGACAAGCTAATGTGCAGTTGTACGGTTGGTTTGAATGATATGCGGTTGACAAGTGATGATTACGGCATATGTATTGGGACTCGTTTTGGAGTTTTAGAAGACATCCTTTAGGACAAGATAGTATGAGTATGATTTTTTAACAATCTCACTAAACTGCGCAATGTTGACGGGGAAAAGCTTCCCAGCTGTCAGCTCGATACGCGTCTGGGAGCGATGAATCATGAAGTAAATTTGTTTCTGTATTGGTATGGATTGATCGTACCAGGCAAGTTGCTGTAATTCATCGAGCACTTCCTCTGCCTGTGGAGGTAGTGGCACAGTTAGTGAAGTTACAAGAATTCATAATTTATAGTTAGGTCCCCCAGGATGAGGGCTTACGTTTGAGGTGAACTGTGTCCCAAGCTGACAGTACGAGTACGTTTCGCAAGTTAGTACCAGAAGCAGTAAACATACATTCATCACTTTGGAGGTGAATCCCTGCCAACAAAAAACTTTCCGTGAATGTCCTCTTTCGTTAACTATGCTTCACATACAAACACACAGACACATTACCAGCAGAAGTATGTAGAACAGCATGAGGCACCAAATGGCGGTGCAGAATGTGATCTGTATGAGCAGTGCGGGATTAAGCGCATTCTGCAGCTGTGCTGCACATTTCAGGGTGGAACGGTGTGAATGAATGATGGCTTTGAGCTTGGCCTGCGATGCGCCTGGCGGTAGGTTCCGAATTTGCTGGGCGGTAGCTTGAAACAGCATCGATGCCGTACGAATGAGTGAAAAATCCATGACGTCCTTAGTGCACAGTGCCAGCGATCCTATTACGCTTAGTCCAATCACAGCACCAAAGTAAAGCGAATAGTGAAGTAGATTGAAGCGAATATCCAGGTAGTAGAAACTGTGTCGAAAATAGAGTGAACGTGGTTTCTTAAATTAAAAAATTCTTTCCAATGGAATAGGTTAGCAATTAGCGTTACTGACTTCATCTCAGTGGGCATCACATACTCCTCCTGTTCGCCCGTCTGGTTGCGACGGTTTCGCACCACAACGGCACTCGTTGCCATGAAGGGCATTATAATGTACGATATGCAGACGGCAAGAAAACACTTGCTGTACATAACTGAAGATTTGTTGATTGTGTCCCTCGTGCTCAAGATGAACGCACGCACATCATCCGGGTAGGGGTTTTCGACACACTCCTGCAACGTATCGATTAGCCGATAAAGATCGCTTCGCCTAGCGTACAGTGCAATCAGTTGCAAGAATATATACGTCGAGTACACAATTTCGGCACCAACGCGCACCAGCGCAATAGGCTCGTCGAGCTTAATTAGGAACCGTGGGATCTGACCGAAGACGAAGAAAAAAACACACATAAGCCAGAACCTGCGGTTCACACGGCCACTGCAAGGCAAACCACAAAGCTTTAACAATCGGCAACCTATCGGCAGCATCTCGCGAGTATCGTCGATTTGGAAGAACTTCATGGCTGCAGCGCAACTTAGACAATGAACGGGTTGGAGGCTACCTGCTAGTAGCTTCAACCTGCGCTTGTTTGGCGTTAGGTGTTTAAAGCGTGTAAATATTTCATGCTCTGGTTTTTTTATTGGTTTACTTAGAAGCTATCAATATTCTCGTTAGCAGCAAAAAGGTGTTGAAAAAAGAAAGGAACAATATTTGTCCAACAACTGGTGCATAATTCATGATAGTTTATTGTGCCTGGACCTCGTCCTTTACAAATGGTGGATGTCCATTCTGGGAACAAATCTATCGATTGACAATTGCGAGCAAGCAGGCATCGTTTTAAATTGTTTTAAAATACATTTTTTAGCACCAAGAAAAAGGAGTAAGACTTTTGCACGATGTCACCAAACTGCACGACGTTTGCGCTGAACAGCTTGCCTGCCCTCAGAATGAGTGGTGTTTGCGAGCGTCGTATCATTAGTAGTATTTGCCGCTGGATGGGGACTGGTTGGTCGTACCAGGAGAGCTGCTGCAAGGCCATTAGCAGATCTTCACCCTGTGTATGATTGTATGATTAGAAATTCTTTTTGATTTGCTTTCCCAATAGCTCCTTACCTGTGTAGTTAACTGCGAGCCGAGCATACAGTAGGCGTAGGTTTCGATCGATACAATTACCAGTAGTAACACCACACTCAGAACACGCGAATCCAATCCCTAAGCGTTGAACACAAATTATATCATTAGTATCACGTCAAATGGGAAGGTTTAGGCGTGTGTGTTTTTAGGTGCGAACCATTAGCAAAATGTAGAACAGCATCAGACACCAGATGGCGCTACACGAGGCAAACTGAAACAGAACGGATAGGTTTAGTGCCTGCTCGAGCTGCGTCGCGCAAGACAGCGCGTTGCGATGCGATTTGATGACACGGTTCAACCGCTCCTGGGTGATCTGCTCGTGCAGGTCACGAATCTGCATCGTTACAATGCCAAACACCAGTGTCACCGTTTTAATGGCTGCAATGTCGATAACGTCCTTGGTGCAGAGTGATAGCGAAGATATTGCCGACAGCACAAATATCAAACCGGCGTAGATCGAGTAGTGCAGCGGATTGTAACGGATGTCCAGGTCGTATAAGCTGTGTAAGATCAAGCAAAAAAAAAAAAGCATGAGGAACATTAACATCCATTGTGGAGCTGGGAATACGTACTTCATTTCGGTGGTGATGATAAACTCTTCCTGCACGCCCGTCGCATTGCGCTGGTTGCGAATGTAGACGAAGCCCGACGCTAACGGTGACATCGTACAGTACAGCACGTACACGCACATGAAGAACCGCGCGTAGGCTGCGGACGATTGGTTGATTTTGACGTTCGATCGTATGAGGAACGATTCGATTTGCTCCGAGTAGGGTATATCGATGCATTGCTGCAATATATCCACCAGTCGGTAAAGCTGGCGCCGTCGGCAGTACAGTGCCATTATTTGCAAACACAGATAAACGACAAACACCAGCTCTGCAATAAGGCGCATCAGCGCTACCATATCCTCGATCTCTACCAAAAGTCGGGGTACGATACTAAACGCCAGATATGCCACACACTGGAGCCAGTAAACGAGCTTGAATCGTTCATCCCGCCCCAATCCGAACAGTTTAAGCAGACGGCACCCGATGGCAATTGCTTCACGAGGGTTGTCTAGCTCTAGTAACTTCATGGTATGCTAGCAGGTGCTGCACCGTGGACAATACACAGATGAATGGTACATGGAAAGAGAGTTTCTATCCTATCCTAGGGTCTTTCGCAGTGAAAAAGACGGGTTTGAAATGTAATGATTGTGATTTGTCCAACCGATCAATCGTTAGGCTTGATTATTGATATGCGGACGGGAGTGATTTAAAATTCATTCCAAATGATACACCGAGGAAAGTCTCAGTTGCATGCGGCTCGCTGATACTGACGGTAACCTTTGTTCCTGACAATTATCTTTCACACTAATGCAGTAGTTCCGATAATGTCTAATGCTCTGTGATACTCCTTTTTATTCAACTACTTCATACCGGTAAAACTTGGTATCCTCCTAATTTGCCCCTCTCTTTGCCACAGCAAAACGTGAGTGTCACGAGCGGCAGATGTAGTAGAGCACACTGTGTCCAATTTAAACGAGGTCCGGCTGACGACACACACTGCGGGTTAACGCCATAAATTATGCGTTAGCTTCTCGCAGGCGAGTGATGTTGTCGCGTTCGCTAAATTTATTCCCAACTGTTGGTGGTGGTGTTGGTGCACGTTGGTCGCTTGACGGCGATCTTCAACTTTTGAGGATGAGGTCATTGCTTCGGACTTGGACAGACGACATACTGCACTGGCTACGGGAGGTGGGGACACAATTCCCTATCAAATGGTCAAGTAGGAAGGGACATTGGTATCTCTCTGTGTGCGCTTGTGTTCGTAAGTGTCGCTTGCCGTTTGCGCTGCGGGAGTGCTTATATGTTGGGGCTGGCGGTGAAAAAGGTTATTATTAGCAAAAATTGGATGACCGATGCGGGAGTCGCGGTGTCGCACATCGGTGAGAGCGATGTTGTCATCCCGCCGCCACGCCGTCACGCCATAATTCGCAAAGCAGCGGTCGGTCGGACGGCTATTGATGGGAACTATTTTTGTTCAGGGGGCCTTGGAAGGAGATTTAACCAGTCAGCTGTCACCGTAGCTGATAAGATGTGATATATGTGGGGAAGGGAAAGTTAATTGAGTCATACACGAACACACGCCGTTACCTAACCATTGAAGATGGAGGAAGAAAGTTCTCACCGGATAAGTTTTCTTGGTACAACCAGGTTTTTTTTTATATTTTATTCCACAACGAATATCTACACTTTCCAACGTGACCAGCATAATCTGTCGAAGAAGCAATTAAGAGTGCGAATTATGTATCGGACCACGAACCGGGGAGTACCGTTATCGTGAGCAGTTGCAAAAAACCGCCTCTAGATGTGTCCCCGGGCAGGCAAGGCAGCACAGTACATCGATCTGACTCCATCCAGTTGTGCCAACGGTGACAGGTTGTGCAGGCTCTGGTTCGTGTTCGCTAATTGACGTACACAGACGGCGCTAGCTCGAACGATTAGCCATAAGCCCGAACTTTGATGTTTTGCTACCAAAGTTGCCCAACGCGAAAAACCGGCTTTGAGTGTTTGCAAAGCGAACGAAGGTGATCGGACTAAAAGGAAAAGGGTACAGAGGGAGAGATCATGGCAGAGTCGATAGTAGTCGAGCACAGAGCTAACTGTTCGTTCCACGGACGGGCAGTCTGAGACACGTTCAGTGACTAGTAATAATTGGCCTCGGTTGGTCTCTCGGACGACCCGAAGGTACCCGTTGCCGTCTAAAATAATCATAAAATGAAGGATTGCTCAAATTTGAGCTTGTTTTTTTCGTGGTTGTTGCTTTTGCAAAATTCTGTTCCACTCGGGGCTCTCCCGCTGTGTCTTAAGCCGTTAAGATCTGCTAATGATGTTGATTGGAGTGCCACCGCCCGCGCGGGTTCCAATGCTAGCGAACTTTAATATATCCATATCCAGTGCCCAAACCAGCTTTGAAGTCGAATATGAACCCAGCGATTAGGCCTGGGAATTGGGCAAGATCCTGAAGTCAAAGACAATGATGGTAGAGATCATTAAATTTTAACTCAGAAGCATAATTCTACGTGTGGATGCAATTACGACAGATCACTTGACATTTCGAGCTTACGAAATTTTCAAAATCACAATTGTCAGATGACCTAATCCAGCAATGGATATTGTACCTTTAATCCAATAATGGATATTGTAACCTCCAAACCACACAGCCACTCTCAATTAATCTGCTCCACGCATGCTGGCAGGGATATTACGAACTTCCTAACTAGCTATGTCTGCCATTTTTTTTTCACTGGCACGCTCTCTCGCACGCTTATTAATCTTTATCGTCCGGCTTTAGTACACCGTCTTCAACCCGCGAACTCCACACCGGCAGGTTGACCCACTTTTCGAATTGTTGTTGTAAAAGAGGCAATAGGTAAGCCACGCCCCAACACCACCACCACGGTGGCGAGTCCCGTTCTCAGCAATCTGTCGAAGTCATCCGGTGGCCGGAACGGAAGACGGAACGCTGGGTGGGATTTTCTCTAGCAAATTCGCACATCATTTTCCCGACAGCACACAATCTCACCATTAGATGGTGTGTGTGTGTGTACGTCTGTCATGTGCTTACAATCCGTTGTCGAACCGAACGCCGTCTTTAAGCGCACGTCTCGTTAGGCGAGCGTAAATTGAGACCGTCCCAACTAATGCCATGTCTTGTGGAGGAAATGGGGGAATGGGGAAAACGAGAAGGAAACGCATTCGATTTCCGGTTTCCCTGGGAGAGTGTGAGAGCTGTCCAGTTTTTCTTTGCTACCTCCCCGCACCGTCTGACAAGAAGAAAGTACGAGTGTCGTTGGGTAAATTATGATAGCAGTGAAGTCTTCTTGCCGTTGCCGAAGAGGTGTTCCATGTGTAGGAGTGATTGCCGGCTAGAGTTATCAGCATGTCAGATTAGGAATAACCGTGCACAGCGCCAACGATAACTCTCACCTCTGCCAATCTTCATCAGGCACGCTAATAGGACACGATAAACGATGTGGCAAATGGTTTGGTTGGTAGACTCCGCGTTCCCACTGTGACAGCCGCGCACTGTGTTTGTTTTGCGTTTTTTGCATAAACTGATGGCACACCCAGCAGGGGGTGCCGCCAGTTAGTCAGTCAGTCATAAATTAATCGAATCCACTCACACTTATTTCCTTCCATTTCTGGCTCGTCTCTTATTCGGGCCCATCGGAGTTCCGTGCTTCTCAGTGCTCAGTGAATTGAAGGAGTGTTATGTTTGTCCATTTTCTGCCTAATAGATGTCTTTGCTCGCTGTCGTCTTTGCTCGGCAAATTGTGGTTTTCATTCTTTGTTCGATCTCGCGTACGTGGCTTCCGTATCTTCAGTCTTTTATGTAAACCTTGCCATCGTTTTGTAACACATTTAGAAAGGAAAAGTCACACCACATCACGCTAGAAGTGGTCAATCAAAATGCGAATGCATCATTTGTAAAGCGATGGCGTGTAAATGATTCATTCTACGGATTGGTGGTTTTGACCAATTATTGTTCGACGCGCTTGCCTTGACCGAGACATTAACTCTGCACGTGGTGAATTCTGCTTGCGAATTAAAACTACAAACCGTTTCAAAAGAGGGACAGGATGCGATCGTTCGTTTTTTGTGTGAATTGAATTAAAATGATTCTCGGGAGCGATTTCAAAATCGCACCAAAAAGTAGGCCCAAATCCAGACGACAACCTTCAGTGTGGCGCAGGTACAGTTCAATAAGAACTCCTCAAGAACTGCATCGCAACAAGAGTGCTGTGTGTGTGTCGTGTGGGAGAACAAGTTTTGCAATCAGCAGCTGTAGAATGGGTTCTTGAGTCTTCTTCACAACCGCGTTGGAGCGTTCTCGTGGTTTCGAGAATCAAGTTCACGTTCAATCTGTGAGTTGGTGTGAGGATCACGTTTGTCAACTGGTTTGCTGTGTTTGCACGGTTGTCGGGCGCGCGATCCCGTAAATCAATGCATCCGCCCCGCGATCGTGTCTCCGCGACCCGAAGGTTGGCCACGGTCTTCCCGCTCTTCCGGTACACTAACGAGTGCGCAGAGTTTGTGGTCGATGTAAATCAACAACTCTTCGCCGAGCTGGCATTATGTAACATGCACTTTTCTTGGTGCGGTTTTGTGTTGAATGGCTCTTGTAGTTAGAGAGCACCTTTCCAACAGTTCTGACGCGAAGATCCTATTGATTGGGTGCTCCAAAAGGTTCTGTTCGATTGAGGTGGAAGCTGGCGGAAGTAGGCGGACGGTGTAACCTCGAAACGAACGGTCTGGGAAACGATGCTTCTTGGAGTTTAATGAACCTTTTGCCGGCGTTTCACCCATTTAAAGTGGGTGTTTGGTTGGTGGTTGGCGCGCGCGCCCTCTTGAGCGTACAGTGACGCTCGGGAGCGAGGATGAAAGACACTCCATACCGCTGGGACAGACCGGGCGGAATGGTTCGGTTTTTGGGATGATACGAGGGACTTGCGAGACGGAAAAGATCGAAAATAGAACAACCACGGTGACACACACACACATATAACACCGTAAGAGGTGAAGATCTTTTCCGGTTTTATCGAAGTGTTTGCTATGTTGGTATGGTGGTGGTTTACTGCTTTTCCGAGGAGAAATTAAACTCTCGGTGACGAAAAATTGGGATACGTTCGATTGGGTGGGTTTTTGGACGGAAGTTCACCCTAAGGTTCGATCGCACGTGTCGGCTCTATTATTGGTAACAGCACTTGTGAGTGATCGTGCTCGTGTTTTATGGCTTTTTACCGAACGTTTAGTGTGTGTTTTGTGGTCGATCGATTCTTGGGAGGAGGCGAAAACGGCGTGTTGATCACTTTCGTGAAAAGCACTTGAGGGTACAAATTTATGGGTCGTGTAGTGTGAAGCGTTTGTTGAAGCTGACGATGGAAGAATGTGATATTGAGAGACATTGCAAAGGAGTCGGAGCCCAAGATCAATTGATGAACATGTTGGACGATGTGGTGTATGTCTTCTAACGGTAGTCTTGTGGTCGTTTGGTTTGGATTCAATTACATTTAAAAGTAGAATGCAGATTCAGTAGAGCAACGCTACCCAACCATGGCCGTTTCTAGACGTTTCAGTGTGCTAATGTTTTCTTTTTTTTTTCTTCTCCATTTCAGGTGAGTTTGTCATCATCTGCTGTAATTACGGACGACGGTTGTCTTTTCATTTTAACTCATGAGGACCTGGAGAGAGATATCTGTGGGCTATGTGCCGTTCGTTTGACACTGGGGTCGAGGAGGAAGCGACACCAAGCGTCCTTCATATTAAAGCACACCCAATCAAACTGGCAGCGACAAATCGTTGAAGTTAAACACCCGCCTTGTAGTTTTTGAATTAGCGGAGTGGAGACAAAAAAGTAACAGTGCTGCATCGTTAAACGCAATCGATAAATTTGGAGGTCGTACATCCCCGTTTTGAGCAGTTATTTTTTGATAGCTCTTCCTCGCCCTGGCCCAGACCCAGTGAAGCGTGTCAACAACGGTCCCATTCACCCTCACGATGGGTTGTTTTTATGGTGGCATTTTGTTGCACTGAAGTACCCATTCGTTTTAAGTGTAAGAAACGGGTAAAATCAATACCATCGAGCAAAAAATGGTCCTTCTAGCCGGATTTTTTCTGGAATGTTCAGAAAAAGATACAATTTATGAACATGTTTAGAATGTGTCACTGAAAATTGACTATGACAAATAATCAATATTGCTATGCCATGTTGGTGGTACGGGACGCAACATAATTATTTTCCTGGCCAGAGTTCAGGTTCGTGACACACACATTTTCGGGCGCTCGAAACACACCTGTATTCTTCGCCCTTCACCAACCCGGCGTGTCCCTGAAGTGAGCAGCCGTCGCGTGCAGCCCCGCAGAACGCTTGACAATCAAATTAGATAACTGACACGAAATGATTTAGTTTTAGTTTCCACTCAAACACACATACCGAGGGCTCTTGCTGTGATGTATGTAGTGTCGTTTGTTGGACACCATTACAGTGGCGGGACAAATAGAGGCAGAAAAACGGGGAAAAATAATGATAAATGATCTCGCAGCTTCGGTTCCGTTCTGTTGGTGAAGAAGGGGTTCGTTCGAGTGGCAAGTGTCGTTGGCTTGGTTTCCGCGTTCCGTGGCGATGATGAGGAAAGCACGAAAAAAAAAAAACAAAACAACGAAAACAAAAACGATGCACACGGAGCAGTGAAAGAAAAAGCATGAAAAACAGTAGTTCAATTCGGGTCGTGGCGCCCTTCGTCCGTACTGCAACCGTCGCGCGCGCGCGCTGTATGGGCGAAGGTCGGTAATTACAAAACCGTTACATTCACCTTCAAACAACCACCGTGCCAGCTGACCGGTACACTGTCGGCCCTCGGTCTCGGCGTCGTTCGTCACCTGTGTGTGTGATGGATGGTTGGAAACAGAACAGACACCGAAGCACAAGAGAGAAAAGAGTGTGTTTGCGGACGGTGAAATGTATGTCAGCACCCGTGAGTGGGGGAAGCTGATGAAGAGAATTGGAAAATTCAACCAAACCCCCATGATGGAAGCAACGGGGAAAATGGGTCTCCCTTTGGTCAGTGGAACGCGGTAACAACAGAACCGAACGGGAGGGAAAACACAAAGCCACCCAACCAAGCCTCTATGCAAAAGGGCTCTAGTTTCCCGCTTACCCAGGTGGTGTTGGTGGCCCTTTTTCAATGTCTAATGCGAAGGGACGGCTATTCGATACTTCTATTTGCATCCGGAAGTAGAGCGAAAGCGTCCGAGAGCTGTGCAATGAGTGGGAAAAACAAAACCATTTCTTCGCCCTGGTCGTCTGCTGGTGGTAGAATGAAATTTCGGAGACGGCTGGCTAGTGTTGTCGGAAGGGTTCGGTAGAAATTAGTTTCATTAGGTTTTGAGCTGTGTAGATGTACGATACGAGATAGTTCCCCTTGTCATGTAAATGTTTGTGAGCATTTTTGGAGGAAAATTGCTCACTAAAATAGCCTCTCGGTTCAATAACCCCCGTGCGCGATATTTGCGGAAATCGATATTCTTGGTCCTGGCGTGAAATGGCTGTGCGTTTCATCCGGTCACTGACCTGAACCGATACAGAGAAATTATAGTCTGTTCTTTCTTTCCCGAGAGTTCATGGTACAGATGTCTATAATGGTAATCAATAGAATGGTGGTGATGGTGTTAGGGTTGTTAGATTTCTGATGGTTGACACGCGGGACATGTTTCCGGTTGGTGTGTTTGTTGTTGCTGATGTTAGTTGTGATGCGGGTTTCGACGACGAGGGAAGCCTGTGGGAAAATAACCAACGGGTGTGGGATAGCATAATATGAAGAATTGTTGGAAGGAGCTCTGTTTCAGAATAAGTAAGGGGAGGGATCTTGCCGTTGAGTGATTTTTTTTTGCTAGCGTAGAATCGAAACGACGAACTCACAATAGAAATCAGGACTAATGCTTGGGAGACGGAAATCGTAAACTAGCACGTAGTAGAATTATTATGCAATAGGCACACCGGGTTTTTTTTTGCAAGGAAGAACGCATTTAACTTCAAGGGACATTGGTTTGCAAACAGAAACACGCTGTTCCGGCACGCTCACAATAATTCTGAGCTCCAATGTCAACTTTGTCGGGACTTCTTGCTGCTTCCTTTCAACCATTCCCCTTGTGGAGACTTATGCATGTCGAAACGATTGAGGAGACCTTCAGGAACTTCACTGGTTTCGTGCTGGTTCGGTTCCTGCGGGATTGCTTTCCGCCTACTTCCACTTAGACACACACACACGGTCATGGGAACAGAACGGCCGCGGGTGTATTGTATGCATAATGAAGTGTTGCTGCTCCAGCCATGCTGTATCACTTTTCAGCTTGGGTTCTCCCCAGTATCAACGCAATGGTTTCCTGTTTTGTCGTTGCGGTTTTTCGTCCAACAGCAGTTGTCCGAAAGCACACGCACTTGGAGCAGGACTAAGAGAGGGAGAGCGAAGGCTTCTCGCACGCGCTGGACTAAAAGACTCTAATGGGAGGGATGTGTGGGGAATAGGAGTATGGGAAGCCGGGAAGAAACGCATGACTTGTGGTGTGTTTACGCATATCCGAACGACTGCTGGGGGTTTCATTTTGTACGCTCAAAAAAATAACCCTTAAAACTAAACCCCTTGGTACGGTTGGTGCATCGTTCATTTTTGTCCATTAAAAGCCAGCAGTTAGGTCCGGGTAGGCGAGCAGAATAGCCCCCAAAACCATTCAAACAGTGCATGATTGCTGTGGGCAAATGTTTACCGACCTCGTTCACACATTGTATGCACCCGGTGCAGGCAATATACGTTTTCCATTCTGGTGCTAATGACTATGTACGCTGCAATCCGTTCCAGAGCAGCTTTATTTCTACCGCAGGGAAGGCAGTGTAAGGGGCTTGTCCAGCATCTCTCGTGAAGTTTGTAATAGTTCATATTTCACCTGAAAACAGTACCAATAGGAGCTCCATGACTGAAAGGTTCGAAAATATCCCATTTCCACCCTTACTGACCACTCCCAGAGGATCTTGAATGTAAAGATGATCCGTTTTGGGTCACGGAAGAAATCGTGCCTAACCGTTGACCGAGTTCAGGAAAATTTGACTAGTAGAGCAAATGAGAGAACGAGTTCAGAGACGCACTTTCGTGACCAAGAGGCGTCTGAAGCTGAGAGATCATTAAGAATAGACACTGTGCGATTCCGCTGGTCAGCTGTGTCGGTGGGTGGGTGATAATTATGAAGCTTTGCGTTGAAAGATGAACTCTGGGAGCAGCGTACAGTTTTAGACGATACGCATCATTATAGACAGGCGTGGAGGACATTGCGGCGCGTTCGGAATGGGTTCGATGGGAAACTCATTGTCCAAGGTTCTCACGAGTTGGAAGAAGAGTATTTGTTTTGATGGTCTTCTGGGTTTCGAAATCTGTTCATAGCGTTGATTAATATGCATGCAGATAGACCTTTGCTGGCAATGTATGAGTTTCATTGCGAAGATCATTTCTCTTAGATTTGGGTATTCCTGTTGTAAAGTAATTTAAGACATCTTGTGCAACCAAGTGTAAACGGTCGGTCGGACCTAGAAGTGAGCCGATTCTAAAAATCTACTAGAATACGTATAGTAAACGTACGAACCCCCAAAGAGGTATGCCACAGAATGTTTGAATCGATCATCTGGGGTGCAACCCAGTTTCAAAAATAATTCTCACGTAACACACTACCTCACACAGAGCAGCAGCCGAATAAGAAGTTTGAATGCTATGAGGTCATTCGGCTGTCTTCTCACCAGCCTCTTCTTCGCGCTAGTTTCCGCTTGGATTTGCATGATATAGCCTAACGAAACGATGCTCTTAACCGTCAAAAAGCGGGTTTTTGCCAAGATTCGGCTGTGCGGCACACTTCCGATGTCGTGACATGACTGTTCTGAGTCACCGTAGAGACAACGCTTGTAAGCCTCTGTATCGTACCCGGCGATAAAATGACGGCCATTGCAAACAGAAAGGCAGGGATGATTAACTAGAAATAGAAAGGAATAATTTCTATTCTCAAAAGTATTCTATGTATGATTCTGCGAAAAACAAATGTCATCAGACATAGTAATTTCTGTTTAGTTTAAGGAGACTTTAAAATATTACGATGGTCTTACAGTTGCTAAACCCTGCGCTCGAGCAGCGTCATGCGAGTGGTTTCTCGGCGTGCCGCAAAGTATTTTTTGCGAGTTGCGTTCCGTCTTAACCCAAATGACGCGATCTAGCCGGCGCAACCTAAAGTATGCGGCATTTCTTTTGAGAATGTCCTACCTACCTCGATAGATTGCTCTCTCTGCCGGTGGTTTTGAGTCGTGGTTTGATGAGAGTATCACTCGCACTCACGGCGCATTTTTGCAATGTTGAGGATTTTTGTTGAGAGATTAGAAGAAGACTGTTTTCTGTGTGTGGACTCTTTCTAATTTTACATCGTGTTTGTGCGCCACTGTCTTTGGTATTTGATAATACAAACTAGTACATTACTTTGCTTCTTTTCCTTCCAAACAAAAAAGGGATCATTACTATTGGCGGCTAGACTTTCCTTTTCCGGCTGAATGTGTTTTGTCTTGTTTTTTTTTTGCAAAATCCGTTCCATATTACTTTCTGTGGCCAGCCCTTTGCTGCCACAGCATGCCACGGTGCAAGGGTGAGCAATTTATAAATTACTCTTGAATTTAAATTATTTTCCGCACCGAGTTTTTGCTCGGTTGTTGCTGCTTGGCGGCAAACCAGGCGGAAACGCGAAGCGAGCAAACGATCCACTGGCTTGGCTGGTGACACGTTTTTCATTCGCCAGCGTGGAAATGGGCTCTCGATGGGCCTTGGGAAATAGTGAGGTGTGTGTGCGTGTTGTGGCACCGCAATGGAACCAGTTGTTAGCTGCTTCACCGGAATCGATCAAACCCATCGCGGCGCGGTGGTGTGGTTGCATCGGTTTTGATCGATTAAATCGACGGCACACGGAAAAAGTGGAACGCGCACTGGATTTGTCGGTATGTGATGGTGGTTTGCGTGCGTGTGTAGGAAAAGCCTCCAAAATGCTGGAGACGGTCGTTTCCGTTTCTGGTTTGAGGAGTTTAGAGCTGGGCTTAGGAAGAAATGGCAGATACAAACTATTAGGCAGAGGTTGCGTATACTGCACGTGTACTGGAATGAAAACGGGAGGGGATGAACCAGAGATGGGGAGCAGTCGCAATTGTTGGAGAAAGTTAAGAATTGTGATTGGAATCATTACGTGCGCCACACCACAGCGACGGCGACGGAGAGAAATGTGATGGCGATAGTAATTGGCGCGGTTTTGTTTTCCGTTGCGAATTCCTTGCCTCGTCCACATCTCGCTCCCACAGGATCGGGTACATCAGGGGCACGTTTTTCCTGATTGCAGCCCCTCCCCCCCCCCCCTCCCTTTGTAAAGGCATTCTCAGGCGGGGTGGATGGAAAAGTGTAATTTGGATCGCTGGATTCGTGTACTGGTTGCGGGTTCATTCGATGTTCGGATTAGACAAGCATAAGAAATGGTGTTTCAAGTCTAGGCCGGAAGATGGATTCTTTTCTTCGGCGCATCACGGATGATTTGAAAGCGTCTTTTTGCGTCAGTGAGAGCGGTTGACTTTTAGCGGATGGATTGGATGGAAAGATAAGACTGCAATCAGATTATTATTTATTGAATTGAAACCAGAATGAATTCACGTGGTGTGTGTGGTCTTTCAAAACAAATCTTCATCTTGGAGTTCTCTAGTTAAGTTCCTGATGCATTGGTTGGTGGAGGACTTAAAGAATAGATTTATCTGAGTTTCTTGCTCTCAGATGAATGTCATGTTATTGAAGATGTGCTGAAACGGAATAAAAAATAGTATCTTCAAGACGAAAAAGACGATCTGAGATTAATTTCTAGGCAAAGAAGAAGCTTCCAGCGGTTGGTCCTTCGAACCGGAATGTTCAGAGAAAGCGTTCGATGACTATTTGTGGAGTAAAATTGTACTCCGGGATTATCGCGATGATGGTTGTATCGTGTTGGCCTGATCTTCATCGCATTGCAAAGCGAAACCGCTACATCCATAGACGCTCGAGGAACTTGCTTTGCAGAAATGGGCAAAGGGTTTTAATTAAAGATAAAGACTGACATTAGAATTGCAGAGAAGCCTCTCGATCGCGTTTGCATAGATCGATGATCTTCTTGTACTGGTCGGTGCACTTCGGCTCGTGTACTTCGATCACCTGAACGGCATCGGTTTTGTGTATTCCTAGGGATCTTTTGCTGTTTGCAAGGTACATCTAGGCCAGGATTGGTCATGCTGATAATGAAGACACACACACACACACTTGATCCTCGATGATCTGTAATTACACTGCGCGTGGCTTGTCTTTATTGGCCAGTGAGCAGACTAATCATAGTAACTGATTACGCGGTCGGGGATTGGATTAAAATTTAAATTACTTCACCTATAATTTCCATGGAAAAGAAAAACAAGATCAAATCCCCATTGGGGAAAGCTTTAGTTCCCTTCAAGAGAACGCCTAAAGGATGCTTTTCGCATTAGATCGTGCCCTCGGAAGGGGGTAGGTGTATAGCGCTGGAGCGTACCTAATCGGCCACTTCCATGGCTTTGAGTCAATAATAATGATCACAAAAAGGGTACCTCCAGCCTCAGACATGCGGGCGAGTCCCAACTTGCTACTCATTTCGATGGAGGGAAAAATACCATTTGCTCTCAATTTCCCGAAGCGCACTCCGCCAAGGTCTGTCTTCCCAGCCATCAGCCAGCCTCCAGGGTGGGTGCGTTGGGTTCGGGATAGAAAAGTGTGTAGCGCCCCGGGAATTAGATCAAGCAGCAGCAGCACCAGCATCCCCCTGGAGCATGGAAAGATGATGTGCTTGTGCTGAAAGCTGCGTTGATGCGCCCGCTCTCCGTCGATGGATTGGAAGCGAGATGAGAAAAAAAGCTGTGCCTGTGAAGCACAGAGAGCTCTTCGGAACGAGTCGAGCGGAACGCTCCAATGCAGAATAATTGGATCTTTTGCTGGAATCGATCGGATATTGTGGGGGTGAGCTTTGTTGGATTAGTTGCCTCGTTTAAAAGCAGGTTGAACGGAACGATTTTATAATTCATCGATCATCATCCATCCCCCTGGTGTGTACAGTGGTTGTGGCGTGCTGAACCCGTTACCCAGCAATCGAGGTGTTTCCCCTCCCGTTGATGGTGGGATGGTACTTTCAAATCTTGTTAAACTGAACTGACCAAGGTGAAGGTGAAAAGTGGCTTATGAAGGAATAAAAAGAAAATTGGGAGCATGAACTTAGCGACCGATCGTGGCCAAACGGTGTGTATTAAACGTTTATGAGGGTTAATACCGGTGCATACACGCAAGCGCGCACACACACAATTGGTTTCATATTTGATCGTTTACCAGATGCTTGAAATGTTCTACTTCAGGTCCTCTGTTTAGTAAGTGTTTGGGGTGCTTGTACCACACGCGTCTGGCTTTCACTCACGATGTGTGTGGCATTATGTTGTTTTCTTCAATTTTGTCTGAGTGCATTCGTTGTTGACGCTGTTTGGGCGAGATCCTCTCGATAAAGAGAAGCAAACATTAAGTGCAACGAGGGAGCAGCACTTAGCCAGCGGTTTTGCTCGGACAAGATCAAAGAGACGCCAACCGCGGCCATTGTTCCTTCTTGAAGAAGAAGCGAGGATCGGCAAATAGAGTCAACATCATATGATCAACGGCGTCGATGGTTGTGGGTGTTTTCGTCTGTAACGCTTTCTCCTACGCAATGACATTCGTTTACAGTTGCTAAGCATGTTTACCCGAAGCCAGCATGATGCATCGAGAATTAAGTGTAGAGTGTTTGTTGAAAGACGATGCTAGAACGTTGGATTAGCGCTGATGCGTACTCCAAACCGCCTCAGATGTGATGTTTTATCTGTAAGTGGGCTGCATTTATATCGTTGGATAACACCATTCTTCATCCCTTTCACATATCACCGCGACATCAGCCCGTCCCTCAAAGTGCACCGCGAATGTGTGTGACCTAATGCGAAAGCAATATTTCCTATGCACTCTCCAATCCTGATGGAGCGTTTAAATGTGTGTGTTTTTTCTTCCCCTCATTGCCCCGATTGTTTCGTAATCGCGCAATTCTGTTCCACCCCATTCCCGTGGCTGAATGAAGGGAACGCGCGCGCGTGCTTTTGGTGCAAACAGTTCCGCAACGTAATCGCGCAAGACGTGTACGCGCCCGGAGGGCAACTCCCAACTTAGACCAGGGCAAATGCAACGACTGCAAGAATGCACACGCGTGGTAGCGTTCGGCGAAAGCAAACAAGAAGGCTGAAGTCGCCTGAAGGAGGGGTCCTCTATGCAATCCTAAAACCTCGGGAGTTTCAGCCCGGGATAGCCTCGGGAAATAGAATTTGTTTTGTGCGCCCTCTTGCCCATACTCTCGTTGCTCCAAAGACGTCTTGGAGCTCAAGTTGAAGTAAGCAAAAGTACAGCGACTACGGAAATGTAGTCCGATAAGGATCGAAGTAGTTACGAGGCGCACACGTACCGTTAGGATTTTCGCCGGCAATAGCTCTGCGAGTTTTTGTAGTTGTTGTTGTTGCTGTTGTTTTTGTCTGCCAAGACGTAACCTCCACTGACCTCCCGGTTGTGTTTTAGTGTGTGTAGCCTGTTTGTTGCACCAATGATTTCCAGAGAAAGAAAACAGTGCAGATTGTTTTGTGTGTGGCATTATTTCCAACAGCCGGAGGACGACGCTGGAGGAACACCGAAGCCAGAGCGTTTGGGGCCCGAGCGCGCGCGCGCGCCTTGGGTTGTAATTTTCAACGGAACGGAAAAGCTATTTTCACTATCGTACCACCTCGATCATTGGTGGGGAACCATCGTTTGAGCGCCCTGCAAAGACACAAAGTCTTAAGCCCAGACGTTGGTTGAGGTTGCGGAAGCGCGCACAGTACCAACCTAACGGTGGCGACGGCCGCGACTGTGGACCACTTTTCTTCGCGGTGGTGCCTGTCTGGCTGCAACTCAGCGCAATTGTACATTTCGTCGTCTGCAGCAAAAAAAACGACCTCTTGCGGGGCTCATTATTTGTTTCCGAACCGCAGGAGCGCAGAAGGCGCGTGCCTTTTCAGTGACGCGATCCCCAATGCCTCCAGCGCACGATGTGAAATGTCGAAGGTAAACCACCATCGACAAGAACCGAATGGAGCGCAGGGCTGTGGCTGGCTGGTGAAGGCTAATTGAGTTGGAAGCAGTATTGCTGCTTGCGCGTGCTGGGCACTCTCCAACCCCTTATGTGTGAAGTTATCGTTTGCTTCAGGAAACCCAAGGGTTTTAATGAATTGCAACAGAGTTCTGCAGGGCAAGGGGGGCAAACCAGTGTAACGAAGCGTGAAGCGAAAGCAATGGGGGTGTAATTTAAAAATTAATTTGTCCTGCCCTTTGGGGTTATAAGAATGGCAAGACTAGAAGCATAGCGGGGAGGCGCGCTCGGAAGACTCTCTAGTGCCTCGTGAGGTCAACAAGCAACTCAAACAAAAGAATGCACTCTCTAGCCTGCCATGACAATTGCACACTGGATGACTAGTACTTCTTTGGCCCTGCAGCAGAAGGCTAACAGGGATGAAGATATGAGATAAGAATAAATCACACCCAAACCCCTGTTTGTTGGACCCTTAACCCAATCGTTTGTAAGCGGGACAGTTTGATAGAGCCCACAGTGCACCGCGGAAGTGAGCTCATCGTAAGTACCTTGGCGAGTAGGTACGGAAAACGTGGCTTAGATCCACGATCGATCACGTGCCTGCTTTGATGGTATCGAGAAGGAATGATTGGTTGGGGAGCCTTCAGCAAGACTTCTGTCCAACCTAGTACCAACACTAAACGTGACCACGGTACCACCAGTGGACGCAGGAAGTTTCTGAACATCTATAATCTCAGCTAACTGCAACCATGAAAACACTGAAGAGAAAACGGAGGACACTGGCCAGTGCGCGGGGGGGTGGTCGTTGCAATTTGTTCGCGCGTCATCGCTGCACTCTAAATCGTGGGCGGCGATTTAAGGGTCTCGGCAGACCATGGTTGGTGTGTGTGTATGCCCTTTAACCGACGTGGCCACCTCCGCACAGACGGTGACGCGTGCGACGCGAACAACAGAGAGAACATAATTTTATAATTGGTATAGATTTTTATTGCCCCGGCTGGCTGGGTCCTGTCTCTGGGGTGGGGTATCTGGTGGTATATTCCTTCGTCGTTTGAGGTTTGTACCGCAATTCGTCATCAGCGGAGGTTTGTTCCGGAGCCGTGTAGCTATATATCATGACATACTTTAATGGCATTTGCCAGTTAGAGCCGGCTACAAGCAGTGCGGATGGATAGAAGCTGTGCGCAATGGCTTCTGTAGCCCCCGGGGCGTGATGTTCCTTCGCGACAATGCGGTGTTGTAACAACATTTCCGGTTCCTCGTCTAAGGGCGTCATGATGTCAAAATGCGGTTTAGGTTATGTGTGCGTTGGCACTTCCAGAAGGGCAATAAACTAGCGGATGTGAGTTACTCGCGCCACAGACAACTGAGGCAGTAGCTGAAGGTGTGTATTAATAGATGCATCCGGTAATGAGATGTACTAAAGCTGGGCAATCTCGTTTACTTTCTCCTCATGTGTACTGATGAACAGCAATTCCTGAAACGGAAGTATCAACATGAATAAGAATGCCCGAGTGGTGATGGAACCACTCGAACACAATGGTATCATTCTTGGCGTTGGAGGCGCAACCTAGATCTGCTGAAGATCTAGAGCACGGCGCTCTGTTTATGGGTCGACTTTGTTCCACCAGTTTAGCATATCTGATGGTCAACTGCGGGGTGCCTAGAAGAGGCTCGTACAATCGGTCGCGCGATACACACCGTACCTTAGAAATGCTGTAGACTCCAAGGCAGCACCATGGTAGAGAACTATTACCATAGCCGGTTTTTGGCCAGTTTGAAGCTGTCCGTTTGGAGCATTGGAAGAATAAGCAGCAGATCGGGTTTAATCAAACTTGTAAATGATACTGTGTAAGCTGACCCATGCCAAGGGACTGCCAACCCTGAGCGGTTGTGGCTTTTTCGCATGAATAATGCATGATGATACTGTGGAATTCTTCGGTGGATGAAGTTGTTTACAAAAATTTGCTCGACACCGTTTGGAGTTTGGAGTGTACTCGTCTCGTTTTTGCTGATTTGAGAATGAATCGCTCGCGGGCTTTTAGAGATAAGATGAGATTAAGCGATACAGTTAGGTATTTGTCGAGAAGGGTGGAAGTAAACAAATAGGAGTTACCACCCATTGTTTCCAAGAACTCCACGATTTGGGGCGCGTAATGAGCAAACGAAAATGATTGCAATTCTTTCCCTTCTGCAAATGATCGTCATCATCATCATCAACGGGATCTGGGGTGATCTTCGCGGTGGTCTTTAACTGATCGTGATTATGCCTAATTCCGAGCTTGTCTGATGAATTTATCTGACGGATGTGATTGCAGTAGTGCGTTGAGGTTTCGGCACAAGGGCGTCCATTGAGGGGATGTTTTGAATTATTTTGAAGCTCTGAACTTCTGGCCTAGCTGGGAACGTTCAAAATCCCCCCAGGTCGGAAGAAGAGAACAGTTTCATTAATATCACCTGAAGCAACATACATTTCCCCACGCGGGCCCTTTGGTGCGTTCATCCGCTTCGTGTTTTGCTGCCATTTCCTGCCGCCCGGATCACTCGGCGTGGTCACGATGTTCGGCGGCAAACAATCCCCTTGTTCGGATGTCCGGTGAAAAGGCGACTACGCGCATTGAGTAAAACATATGCCTTGTAATATCTTCAACACATCACAGCTCCCCATCTCCAGCAGGGGGTGTCGAAATAGTAAACACAGAGGCACTCGCACACCGTTCCCTGTGTGTTAGGTAGCACCATCAGCGGCAACACAGTTCCGTTGAAGATCGAAACCGAAACCGCCGGGGCCCCTCACATCGTGAAAACGTGCAACGGAAACATAAACATACGCGCGCTCTCCATGCGCTCGGTGTGAGCCCGTGACGTCGTGTTTTGGTGAAAGAGAGAGATGGGAGTGTGCGCAGGCGTTTGGTTTCATTTCCCTTTTGGGATGCCTTCATGTATTATTGTTGATGTTTTTAGGGGGGAAGATTCGAAGCCCCGATCCGAAGAAATTGGAGCAATGTAAATTGAAAATAGTACACGAAGCTGCTGGATTGATGTGTTTGTTCTGTGGAAGATCGACCGGTGTAGCATATGGAGTAGATTTTCGGTATGGAGTTTTGGCATCGTTTGGTTTGTGGTGAATTTCTTCATTCTTTATGATAAAACCGACATGTATGCTTCATCATATTGTAGACATCAAGCGTTTTTAGCTCAATGTTTATATATAATTCGAATTTCTGAATCATTTTACTAGCCAAGGTGCGCTCCACATCGGCACAAAACGTGATCGTATCTGGGTGCAGCATGCATTTTCAATTTCCCTCCGAACTTTCAACCATGCTCGGATGGAGGGGGAAACACGCTAATCAAAATGCATGTTTCGGGCCTCGTGATCATATGATCAATCTCCGTTCGTTGTAATGAATGTAAGAGGATGTGTTAAGGGGGAGAGCAGCCGCTTACCCCCAAAACAACAGCTCATGCTCATGTGCTCCTATTCATTTACGATCGTTCGCTGGACTTCCGCGCACTCACGCATCGCACGTTTGCATCTCCGCCCGTGGGGAGTGTGCAAGTGAAATGAAAAGAACAACATTTGTTCACTATAAATGTATGTGTCTGTGTATACACCAGTGGCATAACGTCCACAAAGACGCGGGGAATACATTATGCTACCGAGCTGTGTGTGTGTGTGCAATATGCTTTGATGAACGCATGTTGCGTACGGATGGTAATAATCATCAGTTGGTTGCCGCCGGTGCGGGGTTGAGTTTGAGCGGGAGGCACGCAGGAGAACACACGCAACATAACTGATCATTATATTGCTCTGCCATTTCCGACGCATTGTACCCGGGGCACTACCCCGCATATGTTTCTGGCCATCGCTGGGGTGTTTTTTTTTTTTATTTTCGGGCGGTGGGATGCTTATGTTTTGAAGGTTCGGTGAAACCAAACAGCAAAAACAAAAATCGTACCGCATCTCGTTCCAGCTCGAAAGAGAAGCATTCATACGGTGCAAGATCCAAGATGCGATAATGAATCGTTTCGGGCGCTTTGTGTGTGTGTGTGCAGGTTTGTTAGATATTACAAAAATATCTCGTAAAGAAGCGCGAACTGAGCAGGGTTTATCGTTTGCTCGTTTTGTATGACAAGGGTAAGCTCTCTGGAGCTGTCGTCGGGCCATTTTTCCTAAAATGCAGCGCGCTTGTAAGTGTCATTTCGAGTTCCATTTGATGCGACAACAGATTGGACCCTAATTTTATGTTTAAATCTGAAATGGCATTTATCTTTATAGAATTTGTCAAAGTTTAGTTATCCTCTCAAAATAGCAATCATCATTTAAGGTTATCATAATTACAGTGATCAAGCAAAAACGCACGCATCGTCTATTATTTTCGGATGAGTTGTTTGTACCCAAAATGAAAAAAAAATACAACAATAAAATCCTAAAATATGCGTAACAAATATCTTTTCACTCTACTTCATCCCATCGGTACACTATTTGATTACTGAAGTATAATCGAAAAAAGGAGGAAAACACTCTCCCTGCAGCCTGTCAGCTTCAAATCAGCGCGAGGGTTGATGGATGATGCGCGCCTTTATGTGCCTGGAGCCTAACGCTCTAATTTCAATTGCTACGAAAAAAAAAACGTGTGTTGCCCGTGTTGGAGCTGTAATTTCTCGTTTTGGGTCAGTTTTTTCTTTCATGAAAAGGTCATTGATACCAACCATACAACCCTATGCGTTAGCGCTGTAATTCGTGTAATGAAATGCTTGAAATGATGAGCACACCAGCACTCACACAGTTCAACAATCACAACAGCACTGATTGAAGGGGAGGGACGGGGGATGATGCTCTTTCATAACGAGGGTTCGCCTCGTTTGGATATAGAGAACTTCCAGCATTTTTGAAGCTGTTTTTGTTGGTTGATCCGTAACAAGGTGTGATTGGGTTTTGGAGGGCTGTTTGGAGCTGCTCGATCGATTCGGATGATCTTTTTTTGTTTTGCTCAGTTCTTTTATGTAACTGACACGCTTTCTAAGGCCATCGGATTGAGTGTTATCATGTAAATATTTTTATTTGTACGTCTTCACCGAATGGTATAATGCTCGCGTAAAGATATGATATATGAACACTATCATCAAGGGTTAGCTCATAACTTTGATCGTTGTTTTCTCAGTATTTATAAATGATATTTCGAGCCGCTTTGTTTACAACAGCGCGAAGCAGATAGGACATTATGGGTTTGTTTGTTTACATAATAATGAACGATGTTGTGCTATCTCTTGCGCATTGATTAGATGAGCATGATTGACATGATAGCATGATAGTGCTTCCAGCTTCGTCCCCCACGCCCTGAATCAGGCGCGTAATAAAACATTTCGAAATGCACGAGAGCACATTCCCTTTGTAAATGATTTATTTTGTATCTGTCTGTCAGAAGTAAAGGGGATGGCCTTCGTGATAAACATTAGAGTTCCTAGGAGTTCCAGCGCAGCCCAATGGGTTGGACTTGGCGTGTGAATTATGACGATGAGGGTATATTACACCGCCTGGTGTGTGTTTGTGTACTGCACGATCATGCTTGCGTGCGAGATGCAAAGACAGCGTTTAATTGTAGTGATTAAGCAATTTCTTATAATTACCATATGCGCGCACAGAGGAGAGCGCCAGCATGATGGGAGCCGGTTTTCGAAGCACAGATACTACTAACCTACCAAGCGATTTGTTATGCCGAGAAACCGATGCGGTTAGAAGAGGCAGCAGCAGCACCATCAGTGTGGGTTTGAATTGATGAAGTATTGAAAAATTGGCCTAGGGTTAGGGAGAACTAACCCCTCTCTCCGCGAACACATAAAGTGTGGCTGAAAACGAGAACACCTACTGAGCAGAGTGTGCGGGTAGATCGCCGCAGGAGTAGTTAAGGCCGTGCCGTTCTACGCTAGAAGGGCTCGTTGATGAGTGATGAGTAGGGATTTTTTCTTTTACTCCACCCTGTCTAAGCTGTTCGCAGTACCTCGCTTTCCTTGGAGATGTAAATACACAGACAAGACATACATACAAAAAATAGAAACAGACTCCTTGAGAGTCTCTTTGTGCGCGGGGCATTTTTTTTCGGCAATAACTCATGATCTTATATGTTTTTTTCTTCTCATTTTTCTTTTACAGGTAAGTTTCGCAATCGCCGGCGGCAAAGATGAATTTTTCACGCGTAGATTTACAACGGACATATACCCCACTATACGGTGATGTATTACAGTGTGCGATAGTTATAGAGAGAGAGATAGCGTCGCGAGAGCGTCGGGTGTCTTTGCCCCAGCACTTTAACCAACAGCCAGACGACGGACCCTTTTGACAGGCGTACAGACGGTTGAGTTGGTTAAGTGATTTACGTACGTGTTTGTACGTGAAGCGCAAAAAAGTAGGCTGAAAAAATGGCCTGAGGCAATATTTTTGGTACTCCCCACGGATTGGTGCCCCTACGGGATGAATAACGATCGACATGTGGCGATCGTCGATTTTTATCTCTTCCCCCCCTGCGTTTCGACAACCGGAGACAGTGTGAGGTGTGTGAAAAATTTCTTCACACCGGAAAAAATAAAGCCATTTTTATGTGTCACACTTGATCGAGCTCTTGGATTTGGTACCGCGGGAGTTGGGAAATGGAAACAAAATCTTTCTATCACCATAATCAATTTCTCCTTACATGGACTTTTCTCATTCGATATTGGCGATTTTTATTTCCCATGTTTTACTCACTTCATCTTCAAGATTTAATTTATTTGTGGGAAAAACCAGTCTGGAGATGGAGTCTCTCAACAATTCAACGTACACAGTGCGAGCTTAGTATCTGCAATCAAGTGACGATTAATCTCCAACTGTTCCTTACTCTATCTCTCGTTCGGCAGCTTCTCTTGATCATCAATCAATCACAGAATGGATGATTGTGTACATGTTTTTGGCAACAGAGATTGAAGTACGTGCCAAAGGCACCTAAGCTAACCTCACTTGGGCGTCTTCCGCTTTCTTAATCGTAATTATTTGATAATCAGGAAGAAATAATACGGAGTGAGAAAGAGATCTTCAAAATAGCTTTCTTGACGAAGGTAGATCTCCCGCGAATGATTGAAGTTGGCTGTTGGTTAGAGTTTAGAGTTTAATCTTTATAATTGGCCACCGATGATGAGCTCGCCGTCGCAATGATTCTCATTTGGCTTTTGATTGGATTAACGGTGTTTTACAGGGAGCGCGGTCTCTCCTTCGCACAAACACATCCAATAAAAGAGAGTGCGTGTGTAGCGCAGGACATTGAGCGGAGCGGCTCCATTAATGTCCACCTGGAAGCAGTGGCCACCGTCACTCGTTTGCCGTCACTGTAAAAGGTTAAAAACCGCCATCAGGCTACTGTTTGTTGTTTGGCGGCCAGCACTGGAATGAATGTAAAACTTTGGACGGTTTTGCTTGTTTCAAATGGGGTTTCGCTTTAGGCGCGGAGTCGACTGAGCGATGGAGCCAGAGAGAGCTTTAATGTTTTTTGATTGGGGTCACGAAATGCGTAGACTGATTGGCTGATTGATTGATCGATAATTGCCCGACGACGACGAGAAAGAAAGCAAAGGAGAAGGGGTCCTCAGCAAAGTCAAACAACCGGTAGATCAGGTTTTTGGTTGAAGGCTCGCTCGAAACTTGCCAACCGGGGTAGAAGCCTCTTTCGCAAAGAGTATTTTAATGTCGTAAAATTAGTTTTTATTAGCTACATAAAACAAACATTTAGGAATAGTTGGCACAACACACTGTAACACAAATTGCTGGACTCGAGAACTAAAATGTAATGCGCTGCGAGGTCACCAAACATTTGCTTTCACCACCTTCCGTTCGGGCTGGGAACTAAACGTCCCGTGCCATATCTTTAACGCTAAGGGTTTGATTAGAGGTTTGTAGTTCTTTTTCGCGCACGCCCCAAGGGAGGGGAAAAGAGGCGCTTTCTGCTTCCTTCCCAAGCTCTCCAGTCCACCTCGGGACAGTCGGGTGATTTGGAAAAGGTTGATGTAACCGCCTCCATCGACTAACGGGTCGATAGCACAGCTCAGGCACCATATTCGTTTGCTGGAATTTTCTCGTCCGACGCTGTCAGATGTGCGGGGGTCCATCCGTCCATCCGGAACCTTGCCCGGTCGGGCGAGGGTAGGAACTGACTGGGCTGTCAGTTTTACGTCAGCAGTTCCTTCCCGAGAGAAATTCCGGAGCATCGTACAGTGCTACAGTGTTGCCAATTTCGCTTCGTTAGAAGTCCATCAAAATCTACCGAGCTTGTGGTGAGTGAGTGAGTGTGTGTGTAATTACCCTTCACCCCAAGTTGCTGATAGGGAAGGGCGGGGTGGAGTGTAGTTAAGCAGGAACTGTCCTGCGGGCGCAGTGAATGACGCAGCGTACTCGCCGAGGTCCCTCTTCACTACGATACTCCGGTCACACACAACACACAAGTCCGAGACGTTGCGCCGGGTCCGAAAGATCACTTTCCCTTGGAGCGGTCGCTTGTTTCTCAACCCCTTCCCGCCGTGGTACGAGCACCACTGGGCCAGGGTACACAAATGGAAACAATTGCAGTGCGCAAATGGCAAACGCGCCACCCTTTTTTGATGATAGACGCGACCGAAGGTCCGACAGGATGTGGATGGCGAAGGCGATGGGATTTATGGAGGGATTAATTTAAAGAAAAGCTTGCGAAAATCACCACCTCACCGATGGGGCTTCCTCCAGGTGTCCAGGTCTGGGCTGAAAGCAAATGTGATGCTGGATTTGAGCCTCGGAGTTGAAGCGTTGGAGAACCCATCAGCAACATCGCAGCGCTTAGAAAGGTGTAAAGTGATGATCGTAATTATCCCGTGCTCTTCTATTCAGACCTGCCCGCCCTCAAAAAGTGCAGTGCAATGAGTGTGCAGAAATATCCACACAAGAACACCAATTCCAGCACTGATTGTTGGGAAGGGAAAAAAGCCAAACGATTGGAGAGAGAGGTTTACTTTGCTGTGGTGCAAGTGATGTTTAGTATGGTGGGGTGCTGTTTTGCGGGTGTGTAACTTTTGCAAAACTCAAACACCCGCGGGCTAACGAGCCCAAGTAATCGGTAATGATTCGTTTTGTCCTTTCCCTTTGGCTCACGGGGGAAGGTGGCGGCGTGGGTGTGTCGTTCGTTAGTTTTGCCACCATCCGCTTTGAAGTGTGAAGTTGAGTGGATTTTAAGCGGCCGCCTAATGATGGTTAGGCGAATGAAATTATTTGTACCATGGGGTCAATGGCTGCGGCGGAGCGAACAGAAAAAAAAACCCTTTCCCCCAAAACATCGCTGTGATTTGCAAGCTCCAAAAAGGTTCATTAGTTAAAGTGGGGTTTAAAGCGGGGGCTACTTTGCATGTAAAATGGAGAATTCATCAAACCATTTTGGTATTTTTGGCAAGAGTATGTCATTTGAAGTTCCAAAATGCGTCACGTAATTTGATGGAATTGAAGACTCTGAATCCTCTTGAAGAGTTGTTACTGGCAAGAACAATACCTCTTGATCTCTTCGTGAAAGTATCGGAAAAGTAAAATAAATATTTGGGACATATCCATAAACCTAACAACCTTTTTCGAAATAAGATCTGTCAAATTGCTCCTACTCCAAAACATTCACTCCAAGTATTTGACGTGTTTGAGGACCTAGTAAGACACAGCCTAAGTGCAGACTTTGTTACGAAAGGATCGCCCGCAGCAAATCACAGTTGCCCATATCCAGTGACACTCCTTAAGGTAGGAAAAGGCCTCTTCACGTGTGCGCCCAGACCCAGTGGCAAAACACTCTTGCCATTGCAAAAAAACATCATCGGTGTATCATAGACACATCACAAGGGTTAAGTAATTATGCAAATCACGTGCGCCGACAAGCAATGCGCAAAAAAGGGGCGTAAGTAGCCCCGAGCTAGCTACCACAACAATGTAGCGGGTCTTGTACATGCCGGAGAGGAAACATCTCTCACACAACACCGGTACCTCGGAATATGGGGTAAAGTTTGTAGAGCGCGCGGCACGCGACTAAACGACTTTTCAGTTCCGTCCACACACGAGCACAATCGGCAAACGGTTTGCTTTCGTCGATTAATATCGTCGTAGGCTCTTCAACCCCTGGAAGTGGATCATTTGCTCCACTCAAGAAGCTATAGGGAGAGATAGATGGCGAGTTGCCGATACATGACGATGACCATGGTCTGTACCATGACGACATTTCGCCTTTTAATCAGTTGGCGAACCAAAGCAAATCCGTTCAAAGCGGAAGTCATTCGTCGTCGTCGTCGTCGTTGCTGCTTCGGTGCCATTTTCTGCACTAGCGGCAGAAAGTAGCGGCATTTGCCTTCCACACTATCCCGCTTTTGCACAAACCTCCAGGTTTCCCCTTGTCACCGCGTGGATCATTTTGCTAAAGTTATGACTGGCGTTCCATTCCTTCTCCTACTCCAGGCCGCTGGACCGGATCAATTCAGGCGGGCGGATATGATCTCTACCTCATTCACTCACGGTCACACGGACTGCTGTGGTTTTTGGTGGGGGGAGAGCTGAAATGCAATAAATCGATCAAAAAATGGAAATCCAAAGGCACAGAGAGGGTGGATTGGGGTGTTGGTGAGTTGCGAACAAATCGGCCGATGACAACAAACACCCTCCCCAGAGGCACATCAAGCCGATCAGCCAGCAGCAAGGTGGAATGAGATTATGCTGCCTGTTTGGGTGGCTAATTACATGCATACGGTCGGTTGATCGCTGTGTGTACGTGTGTGTGTGTGCGAGATGTCAAAGCCGGAGGCTAACGACGATGGATCGATCGCCCGGGCTACTACCGTTGACGGGAGCATGAGTTATGTCGCCCGCGTGATACTGATCGCAGTGCAGCTAGCAGCGGTGACGGGCAAGATTACTAGCGAATGGCAAATGATTGGCATAATTAATTGCGACGGCTGTGTGGGCGCCCTGTGTTCGCGCTGGCGGAGGTTTGTTTGGTTGTTGGAGGAGATTTTGCTTTCCCATAAAGGACACCACCTGCATAAGATTATGGCTGTGATTTACGTGACAGCACAAGAGTAGTGTGGTTCTTCCGTATGATGTAAATAATCTGCATGAGTTGATCTTTATGTCTATTGCAAATAGCGAAGGATATACTCCAGTGAGTTATTTCTATATCGAGGTATCTATCTCTACCTTGTTATGGCTTTGCCAAGCAGAGAGAGGGTGTATTGTTAAAAGATGATTTTCCGCTCACAGATCACAGTGTGTTTGCACTAATGCTTTACTATCAATTAACCAAAAAAAAAGTGAATGTTTACTAGAGCGGCCTAATCGCTGATACTTTGTTTCGACTTTGTTTTCGACGGAAATCATGCATATTTATGATACGGTGTTGTTGTAGCATAGCGGCTTAATCGGTAAGTGGGTCACGCGTGTCGCGTTGGTGTTAAATTACACCCGCCGAACGCGCAATCATAATAATGCATCCGGGCGCTGTAAAGCGCTGCTTGCATGATGTCGTGCGATGGCCCAAAACATGGACGCACAGGCGCAAAACAATGTAAAACGTGCGCTCTACTACGGACAATGAGCCGCTGCTTTCGAGGCTGTTGAAGCGTGCTAAAATCTTGCCCACTCCACCGTGTGCTGTGCTGGTGCAGGAGGATGATTATGTTGATCGGTTTTATGATATTGTTTTTCGAGCGAGCGCTGGCGCGGTCACATTCCTTTGATGTGCGTTGCTGCGCGCGGTTGTTTTGGAGCGAAGTTGGGCCGGCTCCACCGCTGTAATGGGACAGCCGTCATTGTTTTCACGGTGGTTTCGATAGCGATCGTTTACAAGTGTTTAGGGGAAGGAGGGTTTTTAGTTGGGAGGTTTACGCGTTTGTTTTTCAGCCAAGATGTAACGCTTCTTCCCTTTTGAGTTTACGAAAGGAGTGCCAAAAGCTGAATTTAATCCACCAGCTTTCAAGTGGTTGTCAGTTGAGTTGAGGTGGCAAAAACAATCCCATGAAATCACAAACCAATCACTTTATTTGGCAAAGTAAACGTGTGATCTACTTCACGGCTTTTGGAATCTGATGTTTCTGTTTAAAATCTTTCCTTTTGTACAAATAACTCATTTGCCACTTTCAAGCCCTTTAGTTTCCAACCATTCCCAACCTTACATAATGGACTTCATCCCTCTTACATCCCTGTAATGTGCGATCAGCAAAACAAGATAATAGAAAATGCGAGATATTGATCTGGGATTGAAGCAATCCTTCCGACATGATCGATCAATCAATCGATAGCTCGTACAACCACAGCAACATCGCTAGCACATGTCCCTTTCCTGTGGACCGTCGAAATGCATCGAACAAAAGTGTTAAGAAACCCGCTGCATTACCAGAAACTTTCCATTTCGTTCGATTACTTTCCACCACCGCCTGTGGAGATATTAAATAAAATCGATTATGAAATAAAGCTTCACCTGGTGGACCTACAGACATCACTTTCCGTTTTGTTTTTTACACTGAGTGTTCTGCTACGATCTAGCGGCCTCCCCCAAATGTGACTGAAGATCGATTTCACGTCAAAGTGCCCACCGCCTCACTCGGGTGTCATTTTCCATCCTGCCCCGCTGGGGGGATACTAGAAAAGCCCTTCGAAAAGAGCCGCCCGAGCTTCGTAAAATTGATCGTTTACAGTCTTCGTCAAGGGTCGAAGCAATTACAGCACTCCACGCGTGGAGACGGATGCGGCGACTGTAAGCTGGTACCCTTCGGTCAAGAAGGTCTTGTGGCCCTCATGTGGTGTGTTTTTATTTTCGACAATATTTTGCTTCACGCTCCGCGCCCGCCTAGCGGGTCTAACGTGCCAGGGATAGCACAAAAAGGTCATGCGGCTCAATTTTCGATTGCTCACTCACACAAACCCCTCTCTGTGGCGTTTGGGGTCAATAAATTGGGCGGCCCAAACAGGGGGACGGGAAGCAGGGACACAAGAAGAAAGCAGCAAAAGGGTTTTAACACTGCGCCCTGGCGTAACAATGTCTCGTTGCATCACGGTCGGGTCTGTTCCCCTGTGTGTCCCCTGCGGGAGGATGAAATGTCGATAGTGGTGTGTTTATTTCTTGTCCGTGTCGTCCCCGGGTAAAGCCGGACATTGTGGTGGTGGTGTTTGGGGACCAATTTGGCTTTTAACACTTTCACTCGCGCGCGCGCAGCCCTTTAGGCGTCAAAGTACAACAGCAACACAAAAAATGCAAAATCCCTTTAAGGTCACCGTCATCTGCGTCCAGCACAACAACGGAGAGAGAGAGAGAGAGACATCTTCCACTCCGTCGCGCGTGTCCCACAAGAATAGAAAGGTGACCCTTGCGGGTTGACAGTTTTCTATAAATCACTTTCCTCTGGGCGCGCACGGGAAGTCGGCTCCAGTTTTATAAAGTCGTCTTCCTTCCTGCCGCGATTTGGTGGCGAAACCGAAAGGCTTCTCGCCACGAAAAAACAAGGCCCAGGATGCGAGCTTTCTTTTAACGCGCTTTTAAAATGCATCCCCCCCCCCCCATTCGTTACGATGAATGGCGAGTGTGGAGAGTGTGCATGCGTCTTCCCCCTGTTACACCTCTGGTTGTACACCCAATGTTGTCCGAATGATTGATATGCGTTATTTATGCATTTCGGTAGCATGATCTTCATCTCCGGGTCGCGCGATACTGGGGAAATGAAGATCACTGGAAGCACTGGAAGCAACGCAACATTTACATACAGTGAAAGATGGATGTGTCGGCCAGCTTTCTTTTCCAATTTCACCCCCCTTAAAAACGATGTTAACGACGATCGGAACAGTTTCTCTGCTGCTCCTATGATATGTTTTCCAAGGATGCACCAAAAACAATCTCCCAAGGCATCGGCCAAAACCTTATTACTTCCAATAAATTATCCACCGATCAATTACCTTGCGAGCGATTGCGAAATGGTCGACCAATTTGTGCATGCAAGGCGAGCCCTCTTGACCATGGGGTAATCTTTTATTACTGCTGCTAATGTAACGACCCCACACACACACACAGGGCTTGTGCCGGGTAGAAAGTTCCCGCCGCGCGCTCTCGCTAGGGGGCGGTAGAGCGCAAGACGGTTTGCGTTTTTCGATCAGCAAACTGCACTTCCGCCGCCAACGAGAGGAAGCGATCTTGAACCTCCCAAACCAGGATGTTCAATGTATGTATCTGCCCGGGGAACCTCGCTGAAGGAGCGAAGGGGAATAATAATAAAACCCATGAAAACGAGCAAAGAAAGCTATCGACGATAATATATGAGGCTAAGGCTTTCGGAAAGGGAAAAACATAAAGCTTTCCTCACAGGGGGCGTCCCGGGTCCGGGTACCGGGCTTTGTGGTCTAGCATACACCCACGCGAGAGTGCCGCCCATGATGGGGGTGGTTAGTGCGTCGTACGGTGGCATTTTGGCAAATTGAATTGAAAATCAATTCCACCCACACATTACGCTGGCCCTTTTTCGTACGTTTCGAAATGTTCAGGAGTCTCCCTTTACAATGGATTGGGCGTTCTTGAAGTGGAGATTGAGAGAAGAAGCGGCATGTTCCGCCGTGTGGAAATGGGCGAGATGAGGCTTTTTACGTGCGTCACAGTTTGCAGGACCACGGACAACGGAGCGCGATCGGCGAGGAAAATGAAAGTAATGCTCAACGCAAAAAAAGGTTAGGTCGCGCAATGTAGCCGCAACACACCACCTGGAGCCTAAAAATAGCCGTTTTCGCAATTGATGTGTGTGACTGTGTGTCCTGCTGTACCGCAGCGGAACCAGATTCAACGGTTGCTGGTCTTATAATTAAGTAATCCAGTAAGCGCCAGTACATTCAACGGGGCAGATGTGGACTCGCACAGGAAGGTTTTATTTTTCGACACCCGAATCGCGCACGGCGGACGTAATTATTGGTCAGTCGGGAGGTAAGTCGTCGCCGTTGTCTACACATCGCACGGCGAGGCGCAGAATTCTTGCATGGCAACTTTCGCCAGCGCTTTATTGAAGCGGTGTTGTTGGCTTTTTATTCGCGAACGAGTGAAATTGGCGGCAAAAAGGATTCGGCGAGGAGTTTGGAAATGATTCGGAAACGGGGTTGGGAAGCTTTCCTGAGACCTCCAGAGAGATGAACCGTCTCTGTAGTACTTTCATCGAACGCAGACACAGTGATCATGGTAGTACGATCATTATGAATCTTAAGCCTCTCATTTATCTGTTCGGCCCACGGACAGCTTTCCGTTTTGTTGACGTTCGGGGATGCTTTGATATGCTTGATTATGCTTCTCGGCTTGCAGTCCGCTTCTACTGCTACTCTCCTGGAGTTGGCAAGATGAAAGACCAGCTAACGCCGAATGTCGAATGGCGCGGCAAGAGCTTGATGTGTACACCAGAAACCAGAAGTCTTGAGTAATTGGGGAGAAACTGATAACTTTTTTCCCTCAGTCAGTTTCCAACATCCAACAAAGGCGCAAGCGCATGCAATTTGCTGCTAATCAGGTTGTATTAATCTTCCATGATTAAGTGTAAAACGAGACACACAGGAAATGTACTTTTTCACGAAACGTGTCTGTACTCTTTGGTTGATGCTCGTTCCAACTAGCAGGAGCTTGTTGGGGCTGCCCTTTTTTTTAAGTATTGCTGAACTCCTTTATGTTTGGGGCGGAAAATTTACGAATATTCCCCCATCTTTCGCCGCGGTGCGGATCATCATGACCATCCACTTAATGCTGCCGATGCGAGCGGCATGTCTTCAACGCCTCGTCAACCGTGCAACCGTTTTTACTTAAAAAGCGGTACATTAATTTAGCCCTACCCGACAAAGAGGATGTTTTTCGCGATAATGGCGCTTCCAGGCGGTAGCTTTGCTTTCGAAGTTCAGCCCTCATTAAAGTACCGCTAGTGCACGAAACCGGGTGCGTGTGTGTACACGTTTTATGTTCTTCACAAAAGTCGGATATTGGGGATTATAACGAAAAAAATAAAACAAGAGCCACTGCCGGCCGAGTGCGTGTTGTAGTGTTTTGTTGTTACCCTTTGAGACGTGATGAAACTTTTAAACCTCGAATGCCTTTCGGTGTAATTGTACCTATTTGTGCCCAGCGGAGACTGTTTTAATGCATTATTTCTCGCTCGCAAAAAGAGAGGCTTCAAATGACATAATGTGTAGTGTGTGTGCTTGTACCTTCGCACCATCACGACACATGGGAAAATGTGTCTGTTTTTCTGTTGTTGATGTTCGTGTTTTTTTGTGTGTGAATTTTAATGCTACGCGAGTGTGTCATTGACACTCAAAAGCTCAAGAGTATGTGCGCATGAAGGTGTTCATATTGCATCACGCATATTGTTGCGAAGCGTGATTCCATTCTTTCTAAAAGGTTGAAACAATGAGCATGCATGAAAAAATAGCCATGGAACTGAATTAAATTAACTCGCTCAACCTTTTTTGTTTTTGCGGTGCATATAATGCACCAGTGCGTGTATTTGAGTGTATCAGTTTCAGTACGATCTATGCCTTTGAACTAGTGATGGGTAAAGTGGGCAAAAATCCAGAGTAGACTCTCAAAATTTTGGTTCGGACTCCAGAAGGTAAGTCCGGATAGGATTATCCGAAGCCGTTTGGAATCTTCTGGATCCATTTGGAATCGCCCGGAGTTGTCAAGAGTCGGCCGGAGATGCAATGTTTTTGTGGTCAGGCATTTATTCTCCGACTCAGACTCCAGCAGACTTATATCCACTCAAACAGCTATTCTTAGAATAAAAGGTCTGTTTAAAAAGTGCACGCAGGAAAGAGAAAACACACTCCGAAATGAAATGCTTCCGGCCGACTCCGACTCTGGCTGTCTCCAGTCGACTCTGGACGACTCCGGAAGATTCCGGATGTCTCCGGGTGATTCTGATTACGGACGACTCTGATTATGGACGACTCTGGATGACTCTGGATGACTCTGGATGACTCTGGATGACTCTGGATGACTCTGGATGACTCTGGATGGTTCTGGATGACTCCGGGCAACTCCGGACAACTCCGGACAACTCCGGACAACTCCGGACAACTCCGTACAACTCCGGACAACTCCGGACAACTCCGGACAACTCCGGACAACTCCGGACAACTCCGGACAACTCCGGACAACTCCGGACAACTCCGGACAACTCCGTACAACTCCGTACAACTCCGGACAACTCCGGACAACTCCGGACAACTCCGGACAACTCCGGACAACTCCGTACAACTCCGGACAACTCCGGACAACTCCAGACAACTCCGGACAACTCCGGACAACTCCAGACGACTCCGGAAGACGCCGACTCATAATGACTCAGGACAACTCCGGACGACCCCGGTCATCTCCGGAAGACGCCCACTTAGGATGACTCCGACTCCAGGTTGAATAACGTTTCCAATTTTGCCGTAGGCGGAATTGGACTAACAATAACTGGAGTTGAATCTTCAGCGTGCTTCATGGAGCACACCACTACTTTGAACCGTTTTCAATAGAATTGGAGCCTACGCAAGATGGGAAGGGGAAAAAAGGAACCGATTATGTTTCATGTGATGTGTAGTATCCAACATAAAAAACAACACTTGTTATTTTTTAATGCAGCTTTCTTCCTCCGTCTTTCGATCATGTCGCATAGGTGCAGCGCAAGATGAAGCAATGATAATTATCGCATTAGTAATGTAACGGTGTGTGTTTCTTTATCTCACGATACACCTGGCCCGGGGTGCGATTTGTGGCTTTATAATGTCTCAATCAAGTGTCCGTGCCTCGGCGGTCGTACGTGGATTTCATAATTGATGAACTAAACGTTTAAAAAAAAAGACTCTTGTGAAGGAAAGGAGCAAAAGAAAGACAATCGTATTCATGTACTCTCGTACCCTTCGTACAATAAAGCGACACGATTTCTCGCCCTAATGGCGTGCCCGGGGTGTGCGGAAGCGAGTAGAAAATAAATGCAATAAAGTGTAAATATTGCCCTTCGGGGTGGATGAAACCGACAGGCCCCAACCACTTATCTGTGCCGCCACGAACTCTTTTTGAATGCTGACTATGTATATATATGTGTGTGTGTGAAGAAATGGCTTGAAAATGCAATACCTTCAATTGAAATGATTTTCTTTTCTTTTACTTGTGCAAATGATAATGATGGCAGATAGTGTGTTGGGAGGCAAAGAAAACGAAACGACTTGAGTTTTCACGAACCCCTCGAACCACCGTAGGCGATTGAGTGTGTGTGTTTATCTTTTTGATGGGTAAATAAATTGATCGCTCTACACTTTTGACGTGCACCAAGATGCCTTTTTTGCACTTTCGCTTAATGCTTTCAATTATTTTGAATTGAATTTGTAATGCACAATCACACAGTGACACAGAGGAAGCTGTAGCCCTCTTTCCTTCCCTCCTTTTTCGCTCCAATGATTTTAGCCAACCGATTTGTAATGTTATCGCGCGCTTTCTCCTCTACGCGTGCATCATTATCCTGCCGTAATAAATGTATCGCTATCGTGGTGAAATGTTTAAAGCATTTCAGCAAAGCTGCCAAATCTCCGTTCCGTTCGCAACAATGTAGCTCTGTTTTTTCGTGAAAAAATCCGTCACCCTTGAGGCGTTTTCTTGAAACCTGGCGTCTCGGAGCAAATCGCAAACTGTTAGTATAGTGCAGGGAAACCCCACATTTATCCTTCCTAATTCGAGCTGACATGATTATTGTGTTCAAAAACCACGATACGATCGATGCGATACTGTTGCAACTTTCACGCAAAAAGTTAGGATAGACGCGCGCCGTTTCGTGTTTGCCCATGATAAACGCCGAAAATCTCTTATTATGGCGACCGCACGGCATCCTTGTGTTGCTCTAAGCCACGATGCAGGAAATAATTCGACCTTCCGGGCTAGATCAACGGTCATTAGGCTAGTTTAGTGTCTAGTCAGTCGGTTCGGTTGTTTATCAGCGATCAGGTCGCGGAACAGACACAGGGCCCTCATCGAGAAGGGTGAATTGAAAAATCACCCCAACTAATGCTGTAATATATTATCGATTTCCTTAAACGAAAGGGCAAGTGAGATGTGTTCCGGCTGGTTTTGGAAGGCACACTTCAAGCTTTGCCTTTCGAAGATGGCATCATAAATCGGGTTTTGTTGCGTTACGGCTCTGCCAAAGCGTGTCGGTTGAACTCGCTAAGTGGAAGGCTAATTGATGGGAGATTGGGGGCAGCCTGATCTGATGACATCCGGTGATAATTATTGCACCGATGATGACAGTTCCCAGCCCCAATCGTTTGTAAATCTGTCAGGCTTTCAGCGCCTAAAGCAGAGCAGCCTTCCTTCTTTGTGTGTGTGGCTGTGAAGAGCTCAAATATTTCCCAAAAACAAAAAGAAAACCGAAAGATGATGGTGATTAGCATTAAATATGATCAGCCCAAACACTTTGCTAAAATGAAGGTCCAATTCATCTGCCAAGTTGTAAAGTGTAGGGGCGAAATTGGCGCATTTCGCACAATGCTAACCCGTTTGATATATGTTTGTGTTGTATTTCCTATTGCGGAAATAATGAGCTGCAAATGCGCCGACGAACGTTTTGCTATTCACTCAGCCTTAATTGCTGAAATCACACCTTCTCCATCGCGCACGGGCTTGGAAGAAGCTTCAGCAATTATGATGATGAAGTTGCCATAAAACGTGCAATAATATCCGTTCCCTTTTCCGCGCCGGGATACGGTCGGGAATGCGTTACAAAGCACGGAATAAAGCACCGAATTTTCCGCTGCTCATAAAAATTCAATGAATGGCTAACACAGACAGAGAGAGTGGTTGTTTTTTGGCGGCATCCCCGAGGGTGATGATAATGATCCGGAGGGGGGTGGTAAAGCATCTCACTTTCTCACCCGGGAGGGGTTTAAAACTTTAAAAATTATTCCTGTTAGGGATGGTCGGCAAAATAATGCAAAACTGTACAGTAAAACGTTTTAAAAAACAATCATTCTCCTATGCTGGAAGGGACGTAAAGTTTGTAAAGCTTAAAAACGAGGTAGCAATGTCTGTAAACTTTCACTTTTTCTTTTGGTTGAACGTTTTCCTACGATCACTTCCAGTTGCTTATCGCAACAATGCATCACTATGCAGCGGCGAAGGTTATCTATGTTCCCCAGGGGGTTTTGAATAATTATGTCCATCTGTTTCCCCATTTGAGGAGCGAATAAGATGAATTCGTATGTAGATTGAGAAATTACACGAATCATTAGTATGTATCTTAGGCGCTTAATTGACCCCCGGTGGGACCGGGTGGGATGGTTGAGCGAAACAACACACAAAATTTAGGCCACCCTATGCCCTGCACGAGAGATGCAAAGGTAGCAGCGAAAAAAGGGTTGATAAGGTGTTTTAAGTTTCTTCACAGCATACCGATCGGTTGTTTACTGAACACTCAGCAGCATGCACGGTGACCCAGTGAGGGAGAAAATATATGACCGATCTGTATTTCGAAAATCGATCTTACACCAGAAATATACTATCCCAAGCACCTACTCACACTGAAACAGTAACACTTTGTTTAGGGAATAAATTAATAAACGATTTCGAATTGATTGGATGCCGGAACGGCTTAGTGGTTGGATTTTGGAGCATTCCAGGGCGTCATGCTACTCGCTCCCGGTCCCACACGCTGTGCTTGCTCGCTCCCTAATGAGGGGGAAATGTAGACCAAACCAGTAAAATATAGCATCAATCGAGCGCCGTGTAACCTTCATTCCACCGAAGGAATGGCCGGAATGTTTGGAGCGACTTTGGAGGCGCTGCATGTATGCAGTTGATTGATTCTCTTTCCATTTCCTTATCGTGTTTACAGGTGTTAGGGCTAAGGCATTAATCCCTCTGACAGGGTGGTCTATCTTAGAGTATGATTGCTCATAAAGAAATGAAAATAAATTCCCTTTTGCCAAAAAAAGTCACCCAAAACCGTGCCTGCGCGTTTCCCAACGAATAACAGAGAAAACTGATGCGCCAAAAAAAAGCGCTCGCGGATGATAAATGATGCGGAGTGAAAATCACCGTTAGACGGCCGTGTACATTGTGACCCTTGCCCTATGTACCGTTGGTGTTGTGTCTTCTTCGCCTTAGCCTTTCCTTTGCTGTTGGCGGCACATTTCAAACAGCGGCTTAAAATGATCGAGTCAGATCGAAATCATCATCGGAGATCTGAAACAAATGATAATGGGAAGCTTTCCTTCTCGCGTTGCTTGTTTGCTTCATTAATCATGTACTGCTGATCGCTCCATGGCTAAGACACGAGCTCTGGACCAAAATTGGTTGCGCTCGTGTTGTGCTGGAGCAGCACAGTGTTGGCAAAAAAGTTGGAAGATTCATCCGCGCTATAACGTCTGGAGGAGCTTTGTGTGGACAGTCTCGGTGGAGAATCGTCTTCACGATCGATTGAGCAAAGCAAGGGGGAGGAAAGAAAATCGTTAGCGAAAGTCTGCTGGACTGACTGTAGGGCCGGAGGGCAGAATTAGAAACAAAATAAGCTCGGACAGGCTTAGTGGAATAGGGGGAAAATGACACACATGTTATGCTAAAAATACAAATTATTCATTTTTTATTCAACTTTAGTATCACGCTGTATTCAAAAATGCTTCTGCTCATGAGTAACATTGCAAATTGAGTAACCAGACAGGTGATTGTCAGTGTGCATTGTAGCAAAGTCACTGCGCAGCTAACAGCACAAATTGTGCTACTACCCTACCATGGTGAATTTTGAATGGAAGTGCATTGGAGTATCTCTTTTTTTTGTTCCCTTTGCTCCTGCGCTTGAATGAACCCAACATGACGGCAAAGTTAGCTAACGGCTAATTTGACGTGTAATGGAAAAGCTTCACGATGATGACGGCGTGTGGCGCATGCAAAAAAAAGCCATTCGCGAAAAGCGCACAGGGAAAACGAGCAGTCGGGAATGACGGCGGCGGGATTAGATTTATTGCAATCGTACATGCAAATATGACACTCACGGGAGTGTGGGGTGCTACCCCGGCTCTGTCCACCAAGCCCAGTGACTGCTTGCATTGTGTTGGCTAGGAGGGAAGAGGATCGCACAAACCGATGGAGTGAATGAGGACTGGTTTCGGATGAAGTTTTGGGCTGGAAAAGCGAGTGTAAATTTGAAATTTTTTGCCGCGGCAAGTCACCGGCAACAAAACGGCGGCAAAAAAACGCCCGCCCAAGAAACGGTCGGTCGGGACGGCATGCAACCGCATAAAAGAGCGCATTCCCCCTCTTTGAACAGACACACGCCACCTGTTGGAAGCAAGAGTCGCCCGAAACAACAACTGCAGTTAAAGCTTAGTCTGAGGGCGCTTTTCACTTTCGATTTTTCGTTTCGGCGGCCACCTTCTGCGCCGTCAACCCATTGCCAATATCGCGGTGTGGTGGCTATGCCCCCTCCTCTTTTGATGTCAAGGGGTCGGAATTGCATAGAAACACACAACCAGCAGCGCGCGCTTACACACTGGCCATCATCCTTCGTGACGTTTTGCACGGGGGAGAGTGATAGAGTTATATTGGTTAACGGTCGGTGGGGCAATTGGGAAAGTAATTTTGTGCAGCTCTCTCGTGTGCGCGCGTTCGTGCAGGCGGTGCAAATTTTACGCGAATGGATTGGCAATGGTTTTTCTGCCGTGACCTTTTTTTTCGTGTGTTGCGGTGTGATAACATACACCAGCAAGGGGCGGATTTGTGTAAGGCGTTGCTCCAGGTGCGCTCAGCCAGCGACGAGATTAGCGCTAGCGATATAAACTTGTTACCGAGCTGCGCTTACGCGTTTGGCGAGCCGCGTTTTTCCACTCGAAAGGTGGGGGGAAAACTTGCTGTCTCGAGATATATCTCCGGCTGCTCGCTCAATGTCGTTTGATGTGGTGGCAGGTGTTGTGCTGAGTTTTTGTGTTCGCATCTCTCTAATAAAATCTTGCAACTCTTTTGGATGGACAGCGGTGGTGAAAAAATAAATTTGCAATTAACAAGAACCGGATGCATCATGCTGCTGCCGCCGGAGGAGGGACGTCTAATTACGGCTTATGACGGTCAAAAGACGCTTCCAATAAAAATAGGAAAGAAACATTGCTTGCGGTGATATTTTTCGCGATGCGATTATCGATCTGTTGGCGGAAAGTAAAAGCGCGCCGTCGTGAAAGTCATTTAAGCCCCACTTAATGTCATGTGGCGCTCTTGAACGAGTGGCTATTACTGCAATGCGACGGCACTGGAAATTGTCCCTTGCGGACAGCCATAGATTGGCTTTTAGTGGTAAATAAAAGAAATATTGCGCATTTTAATTTTAACGCACCACATTAATGCTGCTAAATCGTCGTTGAAGAAGTTGTCAAGCAATAACTTGACGTTAGGGAACGATAAACACGTACCTAGTTACCCATTTAGTGTACAACTCATCCGATTGAATGTTTTAAATGTTATTCTTAATGCGTTTTTTCCTTCCTTTTCTTTCCAGGTAAGTGATTGAATGCGTTTGCCTGTGCCCATTTTCGGACCATCAATGCTAAACGACGAAGATGGTGCAGTTTATTTTCCAATACTGTGTCCCAAACAAGGGAAAATGCACTAAAAACGCTGCATGAAAACGCTGCTCACTGTTTTATGAGGCGAAATTTTCCTCGCTTTCCTACGGTGCTATTGTAATTGAAATGCTGGCGCTGACGCGAAACAAGCACAATGGTCAATGGTAGACCCCTAGCGCAGGGTATTATTATTTATCGAGATGGTAATTACCGAAAGGGACGGAACCACCACCTCCCATTGCCCATGCTGGAACGTTTTTATTACCACCGACAGAACACAAAAGACTTGAAGCGACGAACCCCCGCCCTCGTGCGCTGAATGGAACTGGAAAAGCTCAAATACCGGCATAGCTGAAAACCCAGCAGCAGGTGGTGAACGGCCGCAGTATTTTGATTTATTTTGATAAGCAAAATGATGGACCATGATGACAGGTTACACATGTTTGCCGTCCCCCCCCCCGGCACCAAGTCGCGATGTAACTGATGCCCGGTGTCACTCACTCACACAGCCGTGGCATTATTATTAAGCCTGTGGCATAGTGGAACGCTTCGAAAATACCCGTTATTTCCAACGCGTCCGCGTCGCCTGTAACGGCAGAGGGGGAAAGGTCATGAATATTAGAATGAAAAACCGCGGTGTGTTGGTATGCTTGTCCACCTACACGCCGTGTAGAACAGAACCTGGAGCCGGCAGAAGGCTTCATTCCGCTGGGCAGGATGCAACACACGCCCCATTCTGTCATGACAAACCGATTGCGTTGTTCGATCCGAGCTTTCAATGCTCATAAAAGCATGATTGGCCTGCTCCTCGCGGTTGGTTCTTGGGCTGTCACAAAGTCGCCAGCTTCATTAAAAAAGCAACGACGAGCAGTGGTGGGCGTCCAGCAGCAACAACAACGATAGAGAGCCCGTAATAATGTGTGGGGATGGCTTTATCGACCCTCGGAGACGTTCCAGCGCCGACGGTTCGACGGTTTTGTTGCCTGCCTAAAGCTTTTCTTCCCGCCGGAGCATCATCGTTCCACACAATGCAAGAATTAATTTAAAACGGTTATTTTATACACGCTTAGAGAATGTGAACAGAAAGACAGAACATTGCCTCTGCTCGGTGTGTGAAGGTTACACTTCATCATCCGTCTTTATGAAACACCTTCACCACCAAGCGCATTGGTGTGGTACATTGTTCTAGATGGCTCACGAGATGCATCCCCCCGTGTCCGTGCTGTCGCCTCGAGACAACTAGCGTTTTCTCTGGCCCTGCCAGAACGCTGACGACGGGTCGATTTGTCCGGCGAGATATAAAGTGTGGCGCTCGTGCTCGTCTTCCGGGGGTGGGCGATAGCCTAGCCTTCGTTCAATAAATAATGCCGATAAATGTCGCCCAGATGAAATGCGCCTTTTTGTAAAACGAGGGCGAACAACGCTTAGTTTTTCCTCGCGCCACAAATGCATTATGCTCTTACGTGCATCGGGGAGAGAGGGGGCAGTGGAAAGGCTGTAAAGGCACAGCACGACATTGAATTGAACAAACCTGAGCGACCTGGAAGTTTGAAATGGATTAATTAAGCACACAGTGCCAAGCACACGATCTCTCTCCTCTCGCGCGCTGGTTACGTGTCGCTGTTGTGCGCTTTAGTGCTTTTAAAATATTTCTTTCTTCCACCCACCAGTACATTTCCACATTTTATCGTGCACAGATGTACGATCTGGGGGGGGTGGTTTCGGATGAAATCATCAATGGGAAAAGGGGCAAGAAGGATCATCCACATTTGGGAGATGGTAATAAAGATTTAAGTGCAGCGAGCGATTTTCGATCACGATTCTCCAAACGCGATCGCATGTTACCTCTGCTGGTGTGCACCTTTTCAATTGGTATTAGCTCGTCTCACCAGCTCCGTTTTTTTTGCACGTGGCAAATCTCTATCATTGTCACCTCAGCTTTTGGTGGGCAATAGAACAGGAAAGGATTACATCAAACGGCGAGTCAGTGGGTCGTGACTGTCGTGTTATTTATAATCCCATTTCGAATCTATCCCCATCCCCGTGCACAGCATTGGCGCGAAGAGCGGCGGCGTGCAGATCGTCGCCGATTGGGAAAAACGGCGATGTGTTGCCATCGCTACTCGTTGCGGTGTGTGTGTGTGTCTCCGGATGTCTGTTCAGTCCGCTGTGGCTGTATTTAGTCGTGTTTTATTTGTACGACAACGCACGATACACACGCACTGTCACTGTACCGGAACGGGGTTGACTTTGAAATGAGCTTTATTTACACAGACGTGTCTATTTGTGGGGCTCACAGTTTGTCAGTTGAGTCTTAATCTAAAGTTAAGTTATATAAAAAAAAAAGAAAGCGAATCGTAAATAAATAAAATCCTAACATTAGGATAACTTGACAGACTTCGGCAAATATCAAAAGTTGGTAAAACGAACGTTATATCTTGAATTTGAAAGTATTTTATGCTCCAATAACCCTTTTTCTACCGCTAAGTCACCATTTCAAACCGTTCATTTCAATGGCAGTAAAGTTTATGCAAATTAATTGTTACGGCATCGAGAGAGAACCATCATGCGAAGTTCATCTACATTCCCTTCCGGTTGTGACATTGTTAGCTGGCCTGCACACAAAAACCAAACATCACACCGGTAACAGGGCAACTCCATGTGCAATTCATAATCACATGCACATGTCGGGCCTTCGGGACCTGCACAACAACCCGTCCTGTCCTCCTCCCACTCGAGGGTAATTAATTAATCCGTTAAATCTAACACCAATTATGCAAATCAGCAAAATCTCCAGTCATGCACCGTCCGAGCGTCGTGGCAAAACGAGCTGTGTAATTGACTATCAGGTGTGTGTGTGACTTTGAGCATGTTTCTATCACTTCCAACACACACACACCTGGCCTCCTGTTCCCCCACACCATCCACATATGTGTGATGAAGCTCATAAAGGCCGATGGAACTGTAATTGGTTGCACTTGCATGCATGCGCTGGTAAAGGGGACAGGGAGAAAAAGATTGCGGCAATGGAAAATGGAGTTCCCGCGATCGCGCCCATAGATCTGTCGGATTCGTTTAATGATAGTGGTTTGCTAAATACGGACACTCATCGAAGCGCGTGTGTGCGGGCAAAATTTAATTAACGGCAAATGGATTTATTTCCCTCCGGGGACGCCTCCATCTCGCTATCTTTGGCAAGAAATCAACGATCTGAAGAATGAATCGGGAGAATCTCGTTGGGTTTAAGCATTTCTAAAACCGTGCCACGGAAGGGCACCCATGATGATGTAAAGCAGCAGCCTCTATTAGGTGGTGTCGAATCGGGAGCATGATGCTAAAAAATTAAACGCTTCTTGCCCCCGGGAACGGGTGTGGAAAAACGTTCCCGAACGGTTGTTTTGCTGTTTGCTGTGGTGTGCCCGGAAGTGTGGTTTTCGTAACCGGGAACCGTTAGGCGTGTTTTTGCAAACTCTGCAATGATCTTCACGGTAGATTTTCTCCTACTGCTGCTGCTTGGTGTTTGTGTATAGGATAGGGGAGGCTGTGTTAATGCGATTAAACTAAGCCTCAATTGAATTGAAGATTGTTTGATTCAGTTTTTTTTTGTATGTTTCTCTCCTCTTAACTGAGGTTTAACGATCGTGTGTGTGTGTTTTTTAGCATCGATCTAACAAGCTTGTTTTCCATTGAAATTTAGGCTGAATTGAAGTGATTTAGTGCTCCATTTTTTCCTTCTACGGTTTGATTGAACGATAAGTAATGATTCATTTCAAGAGGCAGAAAAGAAAATAAATGCTCTTTAACAAGCGAGATCTCTTAAAATAAAGCGGTAGTAAATCGAGATTGCAATCAATTTGCTACCGTTTGCACAGCAAGTGCGCCTCACCACCGTTTTATCACGAACTGCGTCGTGATAAAGGGAAATAATCACCTTTTTTATAGCCTGCTTGTCTGCCACCTAAACACGAGATCATACGGTTTTTACATACACCCGGAGGGGGCCGGCGGTGGAAATATCGCCGCATCGGAAAAAAGGCCACTGAAAAGGCGTTGGAAACAAACTCAGCCAGAACACGCCACGCCACGGTCCGATAGGGATCGATCGATTTGTGATGCGAACCTTGGCGGCACTCGAGCCGATCTCTGTAACGATCTGGCCATGCAACAGGAGGATCCCAAGGCGGCTGGCAAAGGAAAGGAGGCGTGGAGGATAATTACGGCGATAATGTTAGAATCGTGTAATTCCACACGGTTTTGGTTGTTTCGGGACCTGCCGGCCGCGAGCACGCGCACAGCACCGTCTTGCGGGTGGCTGGCTCGGGAAAGTGTCAGTTTTATTTCATTTTATGCGATGTTAGGTTCCCTTACAACCGTGTAACCTAGCCCCTAGCGGCGGGGTCGTAAACGGTTCGTTCCTTGCCTTTAGCTGGTGGATATAAATCATATCACTCGAGCCGAAGGGGGAAGACAGCGATGGAAGTGTGGAGCTAGGGTGATATTGTTTGTGCTGCGAGACGCTCTCGGTAAAACACCACCCGGAAGGCGCACCACCAGAGCCGAGCAGAGAGGTCTCCCATAACGATGCCTTAAATTATGAACCATGGGCAAAGAAAGCGGACGCGAGAGATAGCGATCTCGGCCGCCGTTTCGAGAAGCGAGATCTTTGTCAGACACAGAACACCACCCCCGTTTCGCTGCTGCTTCGACGATGCTGGAGAAAGTTCAGCAGAGGCACCGGGCGAATAGATCGTACTCGAAGCCACCCAGACAGACGGTTCGGTACATTATCACCCAACAAGAATCGTTGGGATCGTTGGGAGAGGATATTGTTTTCTATTTTCTCGCCCCGTTCGATGCGGACTGTCCTGGACACACCATCCGCGATCGGGGTTCGATTCGATTACTCGAAGCCCGTAAATTAAGTCACAAATCTCACCTTGCCATCCCCCGGTTTGCATACCGCGGGCACAGGGAGTGCTGGGTGTCTTTTTGAAGTTTGGTTCATTTTTACCCCTATTTTTCGTTCGAGCTAGAGTGTGCGCACAAAAGAAAAGCGGGAAATGGAAAGCGGCTTTCACGACGGAAAACGCTGTGCGCATAGCCGTCGTGCGACGAAGACAAATTGTCCGTTTTTGGACGGGCAGGGGGGGGGGGTAAATGAATTCGATTTAATTTCTATTTGCTCTGCAGACGACGACGAACCCGGGCAAGGAGCGGTGAGACACCCATGTTATTGATGTATTTTACTTCCCGCCTTTATTTGATCAGCGTTATTTATGGTCGGCCCGGTTGGTCGTCGGTGCGTTTGCATTTGCTCCGACGCGGCGTGTGCGCCTTCCGTTTCGGAGTTGCTCTGGCGTCCGAGTTGGATTCGCAAGGTATGCAAAGTGGAACGAAAATTAGTATCCGATTTCGCCCTTAATAGGCTGTTTGTTTCCTCTGGGCTAGGGCTGGCTGGTATAATTCCCGTCCGTACGTACGAGATAGGTTGTGGATAATGTCTTCAGTGTGGTAGAATTTATGTCCAACTTTTGCTACGACTTTTTGCTAGATTATCGACAGGAAGCTATCGCATCAACGTTTTTAAATCTTGGAATTGAAACTACATTGCAATGGGTTAATTTACAACTTACTGTTCGATACTTTATGGAATAATCGGTTTGCAATCAAATTTTCTGCAAAACTGTATCGATTTCTTTTACCTTCACATGAACCAATCTTTGTGATCTATACTTGTATTAAAATACTGGAAGAAATTGAATATCTAACAGCATCCGAAGACTCCCTCCGTTAGTTGAGCGACAAAGAGAAATCGCTCCATATTTGTCCTTTCCACTTAACTTCCTCCCGGTACGGCTTTGTTAGCTATGATTTCAACAAATTGATACATGCTAATCTCAACTGTCTGCCGCTGGTTCGGTAGCAGTTGGCACAGACCATACCCGTAAAACAAACCCCCACCGTGCAACACCACACTCTCCAACCATCGGCGGAGCGCGATAACAAAGATCTACCCGCAAGTTCCATAAAGGGCAGAGATCGTGAGCTTTTGACAGGTTTCTCCCTGGCGCAAAGAAACGCAGATCCAATCGCCTCCAACAGTCCTCCCGGCGTCCTCCTTACGCGGCCACAAGAGGATTAGATTAACGAGCGATTGAACTTGTTGGGAATGATAGCCCAACGCGGGAGGCGATACATGGCCACCATGCGCTAATAGTTGGAATCGGCTTGCCCTCGGGTCCGCCGAGTTCCGTGATCTTTATCCGTACGCATGCAGCGCTATGTCGCAGTTGTCAACGTGCACAATAAAACTGTTGATGGTGCAAAAGAGTGCGTTTTTATGACGCCTGTCTTCGCGACGCTCTTTGCTGGATTGTGGACCAAGTGAGCGATCTTGCGTGTTGATCACACCGAGTGTTAATGATCGTACAGCTCCAACGACGCAACTCGCATAGATTGATGACGATCGGATAGTTTTTTTTTTGTGTATCCGTCTTTTGATCGATTGTGTTTTAGGAGGCGAAATAATCTCGTAACATTTAGGCTTGGTCAGTAGTCGGAAGCGCAACAGCAGCAGCAGTGCATTCAACGGCTCAGTGAACCGGGCGTTAATGGCGTCTGAAATTGATGAACACATTTAACGCTGGAGTGGCTTCACGGCGACGACTCAACGAGGGTGACTTAAGATCCGATTATGTTTTATAGCCATTCCGCCGCGCTCCGCGCACAACACCGCGCAAAAGGACATAGATGGTGCGAGGGTTTTTGTTAGTTTGAAGAGGGAACGAGAATCGATTGGTTGGAGGCCCTTTTTTAACTGCCAGACAAATCGTTCGACGTTTGTTCGCCAGATCTTGATGTATTAAACATCATTTATTGAGGGGGTTTTTAGTATGGATTAGACGTGTCTGTAATCGACTCTCCATGCCTTTCCTTCCCGCTCTCTACAAGCTGAATGTGTTGAGGGAAAAGACGCGTGCGCTCGTGCTCTGCTGTGAGTCGTGTTGTGGAGGGTAAGCCCTTTTCGCTGCCGCTGTTCCGTGTTGTGTAACACTGCCACCGAATGATTCGGTTTTGGTTGACCGTACTCAAAATTAATTGTATAGTGGATTATAATAAACGAATATCACGGCAGAAAATGCGCCCCATTACCTAATCGAGAGATACACCTTTGGGCCGTCTCTTACCGGTGGCGCCTGTGGTATCCTGTACGGATTGGTTTATGTGTTTGTTGTTGTCTCGACACTCACCAGACCCGCCAGACGACGGTAGACGACCGAGAAATTCCGTTTTCGGTTTAATTCCTGGCGCTGCTTTAATCCGTTCGCAATTGGCAGTCTAAACCGCGTAACATACCCTCTACAGCCTAACCTCAAATATTTGCACCATTTGTACGCTTGGTTCCCCTTCTTTGTGTGGAGTAAGCGTGGTGGAGTGGAATGTGTCATGTCTTTCTATGTCCGGCGTTTTGCTATTTTATTTCGTCGTCGTCGTCGTCGTCGTCATTTCATTGGCGATTTGGCTCTGGAACGTGATCCTGTTGTTCTGAGGCGTAACAAAAACCACCCGGGTCGGTCCTGTGCTGCCACGGGTGCGGGTAAAACGGTGTGGCAAAATTCGATTATTCAGTTGAGTAACGAGACAACGCCTTCACGCCAACCCGCGTCGTGGTGGTAACCGCAAAGAAATGGGAAGAAGCGAGTTGACATGAACCCGCTATGTCCGAATCGAAATGACACTTAATGGGCTTCGTCCATTTAGCTTCTTGATACATGAGGGGGAAAAGGTATAGCTCGCTAACTGAAATGTGAATAATGAAGAAGCAGAGAGGTAGCAATAAACGAACTGGAGCCAAAAGTAACGTCAAACGGTAGCACTGTGCATGTCAAGCATTTTTGGGATCAATTATGCGTGACACATTCAATTGCTACCTCTTTAGCTGCTGGAGCAGAAACCAGGAACTGCTTAAAGATCATCGAGGAGTTTTCTTTGTGCACAAAAAAAACCTATTCCAAACCACAGGAAAGCGAAACGAGGAAAAAGAGATCTTCTTTGTGGGTGCTCCAAAAAACACTTTCGCTTTGCGTGGTCCGTGGCGCTTGTGGTTTCTGGGACGGGTGAGGCTCTTAAGTTACCAGCGGGTTGTGCAGGTGATCAGATAACCGAAGCGTCTTCTTAGAGCTATAGTTGTTCCACACCACCCCCCAGGGGCTTGATGTGTAGTAATCGAGGAATCATGTGGAGTTCAAGAGTTGAGAATTCCACGAATATCTGGGTGCACTTGCGGATGCAAAACCTCTTGTGCGGTAGAAGTCATCGCAGTCCCCTTCGTCGTTAGCACGCCGTCACCGACTGGCATTCACTTTCTCATGCACATGCGCAAGTACGGATGATGTTCATTGTTAGCGTTATTGCTCAAGCACGAACTCTGAGTGTGTGTGTCAGTATGTCCACAGCGATACGATCAATGAAGCGGGACGGAACAGAGTTTCCCAACAGCTTCCTGGCGGTGGGTTCCCAGCGCCAACAACAACAAAAAAAAACGGGAAGAGATCACACGAAGCGATGCAAAATCCGAGCGCCTGCTTGGGTAGCAGCAAGCAAGGAAAAGGGTACACCGTAGCGAATTGAGTCGTTTCATAAATCAATTTGAATGCCCAGTTCGTGTGCTGTCCAACTTGGCGGCGCACGGTGCACGGCCAATCTCCTAGCTCCTACCGGAATTAACGCCACGAACAAATTGTGTTCGGGCTTTTGAGGCCGTTCTTCTGCGCTGTTGCTGTGTAATGCAGTGAGAGTGTTTCAAACCCAGTGGAGGACTTCTTCAGATGCTGAAGCACAGCTCCTGAAGGATTTTTCTTCCAACGAAGCAGAATGATATTGTGTTGCAAAGATCGTCGCGCCATGTACACAATCAAGAAACAAGACAGCTGACGATGTTGCACGTCTTCTCACCCTGCCCGAAGACTCTCCCGGCAGGTCCGGGTAACTTCAGCTCCTGTTCCAATTGTTGAAATCTCGCTACATCCAAGTCGTGATCGATGGGAGCTGACTGTTGTTGCAAAAGGTGAACGATGTACGTACGAGTTTGTACTTGGAATATCTTCCAGTCGCGTTAGATACTGTCAATCCCCTGCGGAAGAAGCCTCTTTCGTTGTAGCAGACATACTGTTTAGCCCGTTTTGCATTCGCTACAAACATGTTTGAAGCGTTGTGTCCTCCACGAATGATGTTGTGGTGGCGAAATCAGGCTTGACATCGAATGGCGCTTTAAAGCTATTGGAGGATCCAACTCTCCTCGTTCGATTGTTTTCAGTCTGACCTTAAAGGTTACGCTTCTTCCTGAAGAAATCCCACCTGTCCGTGCGATTGTTGTTGAGTGATGTTTTGCTCTCGAAAGAGTTTTGACATTGCTCACAGTTCCGTTACGTCAACGTTGATTATGATGTTGTTTAGCTTACGGAACCGAGTTGTACTTCTAGAGTTTGTCACTTTGTATCGTGATTGTTTGTTTGGCGTGTTGCTACGGAGCTACGCTGACTCGCGCTGTGTCCCATATTTCGGTCCAAGTCTGTTCAATGCCCGTCGGAAAGATTTTCTGGCACTTTGAACGATGTGAACCGGGCGGTTCGGCATTATTAACAAACATCATTGACACAGTTTCCGTGGTGAAGTTGATCGCTTTGTTTACCTCGACGAGAATGGCTTTTTTGGGGGTACAATTGTTTTGTCTCCCCTGGGTTTGTTTAGTGTTACCAACAAAGGTACAGTAAACTGGGAATGTACGCTCCCCTGATCGATTTATAACAGGCGTTGTGGTTTGGTTGTCCTTTCGCCAGCAGGAACGTAGACAACCTGGTCTGCAAATGGTATGCGCATAGAAATGGTCGAAATATGGTAAATCCAATTGTTGAGTTCAGTTGTTTTGCAAACAGAGTTGGGTTTGATTTTGCTCCATTTCAAGCATTGATGGAGGCGAAACATTTTTTGTACCGTTCCTGTTCCTTTCTTTGCGTTCGGTTTATCGACCTACAAGGGAGGGAAGCGATATGCAAAGCACAAATGGCTCGAAATGGCAAAGACATGCAAAGACGGAAAGGAAACAGCAGAACGTGTATGTGTCCAACCAACAGGTTGCGAAGTACAGCGGGCGTGGAATTTATGGATAAAATGCTACTTCAACTTGAACATTGCGAGGACCCTAGTACAGCCTACCTTTGTCCGGTTGAATGTTCACTGGGTGTGGCCGAATTTATGTTGTTATAGCTGCTTACAAACCCTTCGATTGCTAATTTATTTGCTCTTGTGGCTCATTTGTTTCAAACTGTATGTTGCTATAACGCTGTCGCTCGGGGGCTGAAGAAAGCGCAGCAAGAATTGCTTCGATACAGATCGGGTCTCGGCACCTCCTGTATTGGCAAATCAAAACGGTTAGATAAAACCTTCAACCACAAAGCCCGTGACGGTGTGTCTAAACATGGACGTGGGGGAGAAAGTGATCGTTGAAGATATTCTCCCGACCCAAGCGCGAATGATGATGGAACGGCCCGACTGTTACGAATGTGGTCAAGAAAAACGCAATGATTGGAGTAAAGCAACCTACTAGAAGTGTTCTCCAATTACCGCACATTCACCGTAACCTCACAAACGTCAATAGTGTCTGCAAAGTGTAAAGCGAATCATTTGTGACAACTTCCTGGTCTCGGAGTTGGAGATTGCCCAGCAGTCCCCGTTGGGACGACGATGGTGGTCCCATGCTAGTGAGAGATAGAGAGTGGTGTCGTTATGGATTGCAGTTGCCCTTAAATGTGGATTAAAGCACGGTTATCCGATCGAACGACGTCCGCCCATAAGCCCTTTAAGCTAAGGGAAAAGCACGCGCGTTTCGCGCATTGTCCCCGGGAGTTTGGTCTTCAGATCTCCCGAGCTCCAGAATATGTGGCGTGGCGGTAGTCATTGAAACACTGCCCTCGTTATGCACCCTAGAGAAGCCCATTGGATTGCGTGGTGTGGTAGAAAGTGTGGTGAGCGTGTACCGTGTATCCGCATGGCGTGTCATTCGCGTCCATCGCGGATAGCGCTTTTTGGGCTCTAACTTGCTGTCATAAATGTCCCGCAAGACCTCCTTCTGGGTGTTTCCGTCAGCTCAGATGGAGCGAGATTTATGTACGCCACGCGGTTTCTTTCGTGCTAGGATTGGGTCTACCGAAACCATGCACGCTAAGGGCAGTGTGTGTTATATTCCACTGAGAAGTGGTTTTTAGAATGTTTCGATCGGAGTTGGAGAAAGTAGTATTTGGAGCTCTTTTGGATATGACAACCTCCATATTATATCGTTCCTTTTAGTACCTAACAGCCAGAGAGCATTGCTTTAGCAACATTTAATGTCGTCCAGTTGCGGTGTAGTGTAATTGTGTAACCTAAATCTGCAGAAGTCCTCTGTGAACGCTAGATTGTCTTTCGGAGACTTTTTTGGATTCTCGCTCCAACTTCCAACCTCCAAAAACACAATGAAGACAGCTTCCATTGGTGGATGATTTATGTTTTTTTTCTTCATGCTTCGTCTCGTAACAAGCCAAAACACAAACGGTCATCGATTTTCCAGACCCCAATCGTTTGAGGTTAATTTTCCTCCCGGAGATCGCTTTTCTTAAGTCATGGTTGCGTGTGTCGAACGATTCCACACTGCTCCCCGTCGTCGATTGGCTTCGTCGACACTGAAATGCCCTCAAAACCTTCGCCAGCCAAGGAAACCCTTTTCGTCGTTTTCCGTACCTTTTTCTGCCATACGCGTGCGGGGCAAACCGTTGGGCTGCTGGGTTGATTTATCTTCCCTTAATAAGTCCACTCGCAGGCGCTCGCGCGCGTACAGTTTTCTACTTGAGGCGTTTATAAATGGGTGCTCCATCCATTCGGTCGGATGGATTGAATTTGGTAGTAAATTATAGTTTTCCCATGGTCGGTTTTAGTGTGCCATAACTTGGACACAGTGTTTTTCCCTGTGCCACAGACAACTGTGGCGAATGAGTTACGTAGGTTGCTGAATGATCGTTTATAATGAAATTTGGATCGGAGTTTATTTAGTTTGCAGCAAAGGCACCAGTTCCTTTGACCGCCGGGCTCTAACGTTGTTTGTTCGTAATATATCGAACCCCGAAGTACAATTTCTCACACTCGTTTGACTCGTATTGCCAGTTAGCCAGGAACGTCCCTTCACTTCTCATTGGCTCATACTAGGAGGGTAGCGTCTCCCGGGGGAAGGAAAATTCTCACACGGTTCTCCGGGCATCGCATCACCTTTGGCCTCGCGTGGCGTGCTAACTCATGCGCAAGGGGCCAGTCGGCTGCAGGCCTGCCGATGCACTCACATAAATCAAACATGTGTTGGACGGTGTTGTGTGTGACCAAGAAACACACACCACCGACTTGACTCTGGCTGGAATCAGCTTTTCCCCATTTCCCTTTGCCAGATTTGGGTTCGATTATATGTCGGCTAATGCTTGCCTGCGCTTCCAAGTGTCGTCGTTTTTCATCCGATCAGGTACACACACACGGACGTCGACGGGGTCACAGTGTTTACCCAAAGATGGAGTGCATTGGTGTGCCGGTGTCTGGCAGTGCTTAGGATAGGGAAGCGTCGTTTTGCCGCTCCAAGGTGGGTCAGTGAGTTTTGATGCGCCGAGCCGAAATACGCCCTTAATCCAGCAGCAGACCGCGGGTTTTTCCGAATGGTTTGAAGGGTACAGGCGCATTTTGTGTTTGTCTTTGGCTCCAAATGGAGTCCATTATTCATTGTGGTGGTCCTCCGGTGGACGCTAACGACCCTGTCAGGTTTTTAGTTTTGGGGACGCTTTGTTTACATTTTCACTTAACAAGTCGTTGCTCTGCTGAAATAAGTGACGACAGCTAGTCTCGAAATGTGATTTTTTCTACAAATCCTTGCTTAAGCGTGCATAAGGCGTGTGGGTCTGATGATTTATAGGACCTATTTTTTTGGAAAAAGTGAAATCCACATAAATCTCCAATGAAATTAAGAACTCAGAAGCAGGCACATATCTTTCTACAGTTCATTCAAACGAAATCCCAAGTACATTGGGAAAAACAATATGTGTTGCTCAGGTTTTTATGGACTTTCTACCACAAAATTCCGCAAAAAAAAAATCCTATTCACTCGTGCTCCAAACAGCAGGAGCACCAAGTAAGTACTCTCCCCCGGATAGGTACAAATAGCCATTTCGTACGACAAAGCGGTCTTGTGTGGTGCGTTTTTCCACCGCGTTTGGGTAGAGTTTCCCACTGCCAGAAAGAGAGATTACATCTTGATCGCCGCAGTCCGATCAGCAGGAGCGCCCCAATGGTTTATTGCACCGTTTTATGCAATACCGTGTGCCTTCACTCTGCTGTGTTGGGGTCGCACCGGAGTTCACCTTTTTGTAGATTCTAATAGATTTTCGTCGTGTGTGTGTTTACTTAACCCCACTCGCCAGGCAGAGCTGAAGCTGGAGGAGGGCTTTGTTTTAGACGGTGAAACCCGCTCCGCAGGAAGAGATAAAATCATCATTTATGCCCTTTAGATTATCGGAGCTCTCTTGCTACACTCGGTCGCGCGGGGAGTATGCGTTACGATGCTTGCACTCTGGAGTCTGCCAGGAAGTGGCAGCATCATGTGTTCATCCATTTGCCACGGTGTACAAACGAAGTGCAGCGGCGACGGTGCAATAAAGTAGTTGAAATTTCTTTCCCTTCGTTTTTTGTTTTTTGGGAGAGAAGCTCTCTGAGAAATGCAGCTCGGGATGGCACATGTACGGTTAGTTGTTCTTCCCACTCATGTTAAGCGTACGGCAAGCGTGTACCGACAATGCTTTCCTGAAGTACACGAGCAGAGCGTGGTTGCTCTAAACTGGGAAGGTAAAGGCCCTGTATGGGCAACCCGCTACACAGAAGGTTAGAAGTCAGAGCAGTAGTTGAATAATTAATTTTATTGCCGTTTTTTGTGTGAGCCGGGCGGGCCAGGAGGTCTTGTGCACCTTTCGGATCAGTTCGTGCTTCCGCACGCTCCGTCTCGATTGCTTGCACGACTTCCACGGCCGCTGGAGAGATACAAACCCCGGGAGGACTTTCTTCTCGTTTGGCTAGAGACGAGACAAACGAGTAGCTGCGCGCGGGTATTTGCTTCTCCAGCAGTTTTGCCCTTTCAACCTCTGGCGCACGCTGGTGGGTTAAGGTAATTAATTAAGCTGGGTTATTTGGGTCGTTTGGTTAGCGCATAGCTTAGCTTTACATTTTGCAGCTGGGTTTTTTCCACAAATTTCAGCTATCAATCTAATTTAAATTGGAAGACGCTTAAGATATCTAGAACAGCAATTTCGGTATTAAAGTGTTGGGCAAATGGTTAACGTAATCCATCTCTGCAAGGGGATTGGGATCTGCAGCAACTCACAGCAGCAGGTTCCGTGCCCGATAATGACGTCAATCACGATCGAAAGATCGTGCCCTCTCTCGTGGAGTTGGTGGTGTGCATAATTGCACACTCCTGCTTGCTTCCGGGGGAGTTTGCTCGCTCCTTCAGCAGTCGGTGGTTTCGATTGCGGCGGTGCAATCGATGCAATTGCACCATTGTCAGTGCGCGCCAACACTGACAATTGAATGCAATCGAACCTACCCAGTTTACCCTGGGGCTGACTAACAGGGAGTCAGTGGTGTTGTGACTCTCATTAAAGTTGTGTTATTATTCACGAGCTGCGGGGTCGTCCTGCCTGTGCAAGAAGGAGTTTCATTCCGGTGTGAATTCACACCCCTTGGGAAGAGGAACACGTGTTTTGGGAGGGACACATGACGCTATACGTGTCGGGGAAGCCTGGAGTGTTGTGCCTGGATACGAGGATAACACCTTGCCGTTCGTGTACCATTGAATCATCGGGTTGCGCCGTACCCCTCCGGTGCACTTTGTTTGTTGCAAAGCGAAAACATATTATTAAAGCAACGGAACACCTTTGAAACCGCTCGAAGGGAAAGACTTAGATCACCGATATAGTAGAAGCTTCCCCGGAGGCATACATATTATACCGAAGCGCGTCATCAGCATGAGTGGTTGAGGTTAGGTCGCTAAACCGTGATCGGCCGTTTGCGAAATGCTTTATCGAATGGTTGGAATGGAATAAAAAGAAGGATTGGTCTCTTGGAGGTGTGACCTTCCCGTGTTGTTAGGCCTCGGGGAATTTTATTGGCACTGGAGCAGCATTCTGTCCCGGGCAGTAGGGCAGTATTCGTTCGCTCTCTACCGTTGTGATTAGCACGTTCACGTGTTGCTCTCCTCAACGAGGAATCCATAAAAAACGGAACACACACATTTTTAATGCGAATGCGAAGATAGCCCGCGGCTTGCGGTCAACAGTTGGCCTCAATTTTGGAGTAGAACTTAAACGGGGGAGGGAGGCCTGCTGTTTCGTTACCCAACAGGAAGAAGGGTGTTTTGGTGTGTGCTAGTTATGGGGCTGTCAATTTTAATGATTGGCTTCGTCGGAGGTTAAAAACTAACTCCTCTTTCCTTCGAGGCACCAGTGTGTGGTGAGGAATAATTTAACTTATTATTCAATTATTTCTATTTGGAACAAAAGTGTGTGCCTCTCAATCACTTGTGCCCTTTTTTGTGTAGTGCTTAGGTTAGCCGCGCATCGTACACACGGATTGATTATGCAATAATGATTTGTGCATGAGGGGTATAATCATTGGTTTTGTCGTGTTGTTTGATTTTGTTGTTCTGTTTACCATATGAAACTCATCAGGACTGCCAAACCAAAATGTGCTGTTGTCTTCAGTCGTGTAGGTTTCATTCTGCATTGGATAAGACACGCCACACTGTTGCACGTTTGACATCTCTAAACGTTGCCAAAGTGTGGTGGTTTCATGCGATTTCCATATTATTACACATTTCCATTTCCTTTCGCCAGGATATATCTGTCTGTGGCGACGAACACCGTCTCGCGGGCCATGCTTACTGACGACAACGCGTCCGAGTTGTTATGGAAATTATTCAATTATTGATTTGATGCTCTGTGTCGTCCAGACCAGTCTGCATACTATTTACGGGCCCAAACTTATGCACACACGAGCTGCGACCGGGGGACAGTCAATCCAATTACAACGTACTTGTCGCGTGGTTAGTTTCAGTTTTCCTTTCTTTCAGTTTTACGTACCTCTGCGGGTGTAAGGCAGACGTAAAAATATGCAGTGTGCTTGAAAAGTACGAAGTGAAATTGCTAGTTCGGGTAAACCAACCATTTCCACTTGGTGTTGTTGTAGAATTGCTGGAATCAATTTGCGATGCAAAACTCTCGCATCACATTTCTTTTCGGGCCTTCAATTCATGAGCACGATTGCAAGTTTGGTTTGAAGAGCTCTGTGTGCATGTGTGTGTTTGCATAGCGAACGAACGAATCAATCTGCAAGCGGCAAACTTCACTTTTTTTCATGTCCGCGATTGGCACTGGTTCGATTTGAGCTTTTGTTACAGGAAGGTGATTTTTTGCAGTCGCTCTCGAGATCGCGATCAAGTGTGAAAGTGATCGAGAGTGATCACCTTTTCTTCCTTCTCACCCGTAGAATGACGGCCGTCAATGAGCGCTGTTTTGCCAACAGACACGAGTGGTGGTTTTGGTTTGATTTCTATTTGCCTATGTTTAGCCGTTTCGGTTCGTGTGGCGCGCCGTCGTCTCTCCGGTGCTGCGGTGATTGAATTGTATTGTCTGTTCCGGTTTGGAACGGCAAGCCCGGAAATCATTGACAAAATCATAACAACCATTCGTTCGATTGGATCTGTTGAGCCGTGCGCTCGGTGTTGTTGTTGGTCTGGTGTAGATATGTAGCAGCTTGTTTGAAATGATGATTGATTCCGGCGCTTTTGTAACGCAACAAGGAAGTTTGCTTTGGAAGAGTGTCTGAAATGAAGGAAATCAACATTGCATGATCACTTGTCTGGGTAAACGGAAAGCAGGCCAACAATTTGATGTTCATATGGGTATTTAATATGACCTGTAAACTCCTGAAGTCTTCTCCAACTTGTACTAGGGCCCATGGAGCTATATTATGTTGTTTCCTCCTACCCGGTAGTTGTATCTTTGTACTTCAAGTTGTATCTTGTACTCCCTAGCCCACAGGTTAGAAGCACCTACCCACCTGAACAAGCGATTGGATGCTACTGAATGTCTGGAGACGTAGCCACCTTCATCTAATCCCCAGGTTGGTGTGGGACGTACCACGATCCCATCGAACACTTGCGGATTGCCGATGTAAAAGGCCATGTAGGCTTCAAAGACCTGTGTACTTCCATTTTTATCACACCCTATCTGCAGCGAGTGGAAAGGAGGAGATGCCTTAGGGCATAAATCTCGATGTACCCTGATAGTGCACTTTCTTTCAACTTCGCAACAGTGAACGATTTGTCGTATAGAATTTCATAATTGGTAGAAGAAAAAAAAAGGAGCCAATCCCCCGGGAAAAGGGTTGTAAATTAAAATGCCTTTCTCCCGTAAGGCAGGCAACTCCCCTGCGAGCTGATCTGATCAGGAGCTTGCCACCGCCTGCGCTACATCAATACTTCTAGTTCCGCGGGTGTATGCCGTTACTCTTAGTACCTTGTCGGCTTCTGAACGTTATGTTCATGTCGATCCGTTTTACCAATCTCCAATCCCGCGCCTTCTTCCTTCTTCGCATTGCCGCTATAGAGATGTTTCGTAAATTTACACCTCACACACAGAGCAATGGTGTAGTGGCTGTGGTTCGCCCACCCGCTCCCTTTTTCGCTGCGATCGATTAACGGCGATAGAGCGGGATGTGGTAGCGATTTCAGCGAAAAACCCCAGAAGCTCTCCGTCTTCCTGTACACAAGCCAAGCCGGGTGTTGTACCCTCGTCTGTTCCGGGGACCAACCTCTCAAACATCCGTGGGATGATATGGGTTCGAGCAGCGCACGTAGCAACGCGCAAGTGAGAGGTTATGTTACGTGTTCTGTGTGTGTGTGTGTATGTTTTTTCTTTCTGTAATTTTCCTCCAAGACCTTTTGGGTCCCGCGCAAAAGATCGGCATGTCGAGATGTCGATGAGCAGCAGCAGCACTGTGAACGATGAATGGTTGTTGTGAGCGAGAAAATATGTTATGGATTTTCGCACGTCGTCCATCAACACGAGCACACCACCGCCGGCACTTCCGGCTGCTTGTGTGCACGCTCCTTGTACTGTCGGGTGTGTGTGTGCCATGACGACGATATCGTTGGCTGAAGGTTAAGCCGCCAACGGTTGGAAATCGATAGTTGAAGAGGCTTTCGGTTCTTCTAGCTCCACTCGTGCGCCAATGTAGTGTGTATCTTCCAATGGTGTAGTGGATAGAAAGGAAATAGATTCGAGTTGATCGATGAGCTATGTCTGTGCGTTTCATCCTCTCCGATCGATGGCTGTAAGACATGGGAGTAGTACCCCTTTTCCTTCTGAACCACCGTAACTAATGTGTTTCTTTACTTGTTTCTTTTTCCGCTTTCGTTTTAGGTAAGCACCAAACGTTCCATGGACATCATGCGAGACTGATCTATTAATTCCACCGTGCCGCGGCAACACTCAAACCAGAACTCTTCTGTTTTTCGAGAGATTTGTTAAGGATCATATGAGGTTTAGTATAAGAGAGTATAGAGGGAAATTGCGCAACAGCTAATAAGTGGGCAAAACTGGGAAACTAATTTTTGTTTCCCCACTAGGTGCTGGGTAATTGATAGCAATAGGGAGAAAATATTTAATGAAATGTGTTTATGTCCGGTAAGTGAATTTTCATTGCCGCCCCAGCAGGCTTCGATTGATCGTTTTGCAATTTGCACCGCAAAACCGGCAAAAATAAAGGGATTTCTTTTTTGGCGGGGAAATGAATAAAGCAGAAGTATTGTGATTATGATGATGCAACAAATCATCATACCGAGCGTGGAGAATGATGATACCTTTTAAGCGATGATTATTTTCACTCTATCATTTTCATAATTTTGCAACCCTTTCGGAATCGCCCAGCTCCTCTATCGCTATCCATCCCTTTCCTTCCGCGGGCGGTTGGCTTTTCCGGCGAAGGTAGTACATCCGGTGGTGGGAAAAATCCAGCCGTTGTAAAATAACAGTTTTCAAACTGAAAATTGTGCAAAATCTCTTCACCGACGGCGCGGGTGGTCATCATATGATGCAACAGTGCGTCTCGGTTGATTCCGGTCCCAAAAACGGAAACCCTGAAGGTGAGCAACCACCAGCAGCGCGCTCCCCCTTGGTGGTGGGCGGCAGTGTGTGACGACGATGATGATGATGACGATGGTCCTTTAGCGTATTAGGTGATAATTATAATTTGGAATTGTTTTCGTCAATTTGACGCACCATCGGGCCCCAGTGGTGGCTTTGTGTTTGTGTACAATTTTTCCATCTTTGGTGGGTGGGTTGGGTTGAATCTGTTGTGGTGGTGTTACATTGCGCAATAGTAGGCACAACAGCGATCCATCGATCGGGTGATTGCGCGATTTTTGGGTTGAAGAAAATGGAGAAAAAAGGTCTCGGGGAAACGTAAGACAACGTAAACAGCATGTTTGTGCAGGATGGAATTCCGGTGGAGATGCGGGCGTGTGAGTTCGCCGTCGTCTAAATCGAATCTTTAAGTAAACTTTCCTTTTTCGGCGAGAAGTTAGGGTAGTTTTGGTCTTTTTTTTTGGCAATCACCTTGGACCGGTAAGGGACTTACGCTGAGCAACGTCATACGTTTATTTAATTAAATGTTTGCGTAATACTTGCAATGTGGAGAGAGGTTACGACCAGCACGTTGTGATTGCGATGGGAAAAAATATTTGTTCTCAGTTTGAAATGCAGAGTTAAAGAGATGTGGGAAAATGTGTGATGGTTTCGTCAAATTGTTGACTTACGACATGGAAACGTGAAGACAACTCTTTCCAAAAGACTTTCCTAGATTTGCATCTTAATCTCTACTCGGCACGATTCACTGATTGAATGATTATTGCTGTAACGTAAAGGCATTCGAAGGTAAAATATCGATTAAGCCTAGAGCAATGCTTCTTATCGCATACTGGCTTCCCATCTGCATGTTTTAGTCATGTTAAACGCAATGTCCACTACCCGAGCAGAGTGTAGTGTGATCACACATGTGCGCACGATCACATCGGTTTGAGTTGGTGGACCAAGAAACTCCCCATCCAGAAACGACGGAAAGGGAACGCGTGTGCTCGCACACGTGTATGTGTGTGTATTTACCCACTGTTTATCTTAATTAAAGTACGAGTAAGTAGGTTTTCACACGCAACGTTCCCCAAACCCGACCTGTGACCTCCTCCACGCCGGTTGAGGAGTCAACGGAAGATAATTGTCTTTAGCGAGATCTTGCGTAAAAGCGCAACTGGGAGAAAGCGGGCGCAGTGTTTTATATGTGTGCCACTAGCGCGTCGTCGTAGGGTTTGAAAGGAAGGGTTTCGTTTTGTTTTTTTTTGCTCTCGCTGTGTATGCTCGCTTTTGAAGCAGCACCGCGTGCGAGTTGTGTATGTTTACATTGGAAGAATTTGTGTTTCTTTGCAGCAGCAGCAGCCACCGAAAATCGGTGGACAATTTCTCCACTTATCTCTCTCGGTACAAGCGCTTCCGTATCGCGCTCGGTGGAGTGGGAATTTTAATTTCCAGTATTGCGTGAAGGTTTTAAAGCAATAAAAAAAACAAGAGAAGAAAAACATGAGTTCCAACGCATTTAAGAAGGAAGGGAAAGATCATTATCGGTGCATCGGACGTGCACCGTGTTGACAGGATGAGTGAGCTTTCGGGGGCATTTCACAGGAGCAGTACATTATGTGGCTTGTTTCATCTTGACACCCCCTGTTTGGTGCGCGCACCCCGAACGAAACACAGGGACGACTTTCAAGCCCATCGATTATGGCTGCTGTTGCATGTGGAAATTATCGTTTATTAGGCACGGGTGTACGTAACATCGTGTCTGAAGCCCTTTACCACTGTTGTTTGTTGTTTGCAGTTTACTCTGCCCTAAAGACAACACAGCGGACGAAGAATTGTACAGAGCGGATGTTCGAGATTGTATTTTCTTGCGTGTCTTGCGTTTGATCGACGCTGTTTGTTGTTACGTTACGCTTGTGTGCGATGGGAGAGAAAGAAGGATAAGCAAACGAAATCGATCGATCGATCGAACGAAATTGTCCGACGTGCAGTAGTGTCTACGTTATTTTGGAAAATAATTGATCGATCGTGTTTTCGGGTGAGCTAGGCGCGCGCGACAGCAACAAGCAACAAGCGACGAACGGAAATTAGACACGCGTCTTTTCCTTTGCGTCACACACAGCGCTTAACGTGGTACCGAAAACAGAATCTTTCCCTTGTTTTAGCTGCAAGGGAAGGAAATTTCACCTTTCCACGGCTGTCAAATTTTATGATTCGTCATTCGAACAAATAATTGACCCCGGTGTGCTGCGCGCATCGAACAGAACCGGCTGGTCCGCGACATCGCACGCGCAAGAGGCTTCTCCGAGAGCCATCTGTGCGTTCATCTGATTGTTTCGCCATTGCATAACACACTTGCGTCGCTGCCCCAAGCGTGCGGGTGTTGAATTGGAGAAGAAATTGTGAGCGAACGATGCGATTAATGGGGCGACGCGACGTAAATCGAACACTACGGTTTGATGACGGTGTGGACGTGGTCAGGTGATCATTTCCGCCAGCTCATTACGAGTGCAGTATGCACTTTTGTTTGTTTGCAATTCCTTCTTTTTTTCATTCACAAAGTGTTCGGCAAGCACGAACTTCTTTCCGAGGCGTACAATAATATGTATCAAATTAAGTAATTGTGTACACCCTTCCAAAAGCAAACGAAAATAATGGCATCATAAAGCAAACATAATTTTGCGAGCAAGACATTTTAATTGGCCCGCTTTGTGTCACGTCTGGAAAAAATCGTGCCTTAGATCGTTTCCTGCACGATTGCATACATTGTAGCGCATTTTAATCCCCTTAATGGTACCCATGCTTCGAGTGTTTGTGCTGAACGTCAAAACAGAAATTAGTACAGCAAAATCCGCAAGAATGAGATGTAACATCGCAAGAGAAGGGGGGTATCGATTCGTTCGCGATCTGACGCCCAATCGCGTCATGTAAATATTGCAAATTGTGCTTGTTTTTATCCATCTATCGGTATGTTTTGCATCACACATCTCGTGATCTCTCGCGTTACAAACTGCGCCTATTCCAAGCGGGATAGAATAGATGTGTTGTGGGGGTATACCTGTAGATGAGAAATTAATCGCATGAAGGGAAGGGCTAGCAAGCAAAGCAAAACCTCCTCCGTTCGAACGTCAGGATCTCTTAGTGGCAAAGGGGCAGGAGAAGGGGCGAAAAATCTCCAACTGTTTACAATAAATGCTCCAATTGTAAACATAAGCGATTTACAAATTTACATCGAGCACACTGAAGCCCCGAACAACACGATGCAGACGGCGGACATGTGGGGGGATCTGTTTGTGGAAAGAAGGTAGGGCGATTGTAACGGAGCATGTCCAGCTCGCTTCGCCCGCTCGTCCAACAGCATGCACTGTGGGGCGGATTTTCGCCTTACCGCCATGGGGTGGCCTTTTAGTGGGTCGGTTTTCATTTGTTTCCTATTCTTCGCCTCCGGCCCGCTGGTCCCGCGCCTCCGCTCAAACCTCTTTAAATGTAAACCATACGTGAACGCGTACAAGGAATCAAATCTGATTTAATGCTGGTAAAGCCGCCGAGGGGGAGATACGCAAGGGACGCGGAAAGGTTTGGGGTGTTTCCACACCGACAAATGTTATGTTTCCCGCCATACAACACCACGCTCTGTGTGGGGTGGGTAAGCGTTTTAGCGTTTGGCCATCTGTGCTGGGCGCAGGGGTGAGATCGTAGCATAGCCAACTGCTTGGAGAGATAGCGGGAAAAAGGGTGCAAATGTTTGCTTTGGACGTTTGTTAGAGTTCTCGGGGTACGGGGTGTAGGATCTGTGTGTGTCTGTGTTGACGTTGTTGTTGTTGTACACTACGCCGCTACACAGGCGGAAAACACCGAAAGGGCATTAAAAATGCTCCAATGTGCAATGCGCAATTCAAACCATTCGCTTTGATGTGTGTTTCATCATTCCGATGTGGGTTATTTGGAAATTACGACATCGCCAACTCCCCAAGATCGACGGAGAGATCGCAACGGGAAGGCTTATTTTAAAGAAATTCTGAATGAAACAGTCTATTGAGGGCGAACGCTGTCTACCAAAGGCAAACACTTTCTCTTCCATCACGATGATGAATTCCTACGAAGATGCTGATCTATTTGGGAAGGGCATAACAAACAACTCTACTATTTTGCGTCCTCAAAGCCCTTCGACTTCAATGAGCGATGGCTAAGTCTCTCGAAGTATAAAATGCCATTATCGAAAAACATTCAACAACAGTAGGACCTTATTTCGGAGGGCTAATTTGCCCTAGAAACACAAGCACAGCACGACACGAAACGGTGTTTACGAGCCTGCGAACGATTAAAGGGGACTCTCTCGGAAGCATCCACCTCGGAAGAGGTCCCACGATGACGTGCGGGAGCGTGTGTCTCGCTGCTAATTTGACTGGAAGTCGTCGTCGTCGTAGTCTTACTATACTCCCCAGTGTTGGTGCGCCCTGTGATTATTGTTTTCTAATGCACTGGCTAATGAGTACCTTTTTGCTTCTGCTCTGTAATAGTAATAGTAGCTGTTGAGGAGGGCGTTAAAGGAAAAAAGGGCTCCAAATCGATCGTATCTGTGCTGAGAAATGGAAGGGAAATGTCACCTACATTCTCTGCTTCGTGCCCGGACTGTACGACAACGGCGGTGCACCAGGTTTTACCGTTTTGCCCGTGTCGTTTAATTTTATTCCTCGCCGCTCGAAAGGTTTCGGGAGCGATGCGGTTTTATTGCTCTACTTCGAACAAAACGCGAGATCCGCTGCACTTTGTGCACGGCTAAAGAGGTGTTTCGTGCATTGAACTACTGGATATTCGGGGAAGATCCGTTATCTGGACAAAACTCTTCCCCTCGGTACCACTTTTCTTTTGATGACGATTGATTCTGAGGGAGACTGGAACTAAGAAGCACCTAGAAGTCGTATTGGAGTGTCTTTGTCCAATTTTACAGCACCTTCGACCTCCATTCGGTACTTGACGGACCCTTTGAAGTGGTTAGAATGCAGCCCCTGCAGCACGGTGAATTTACAACCAGCCGATGTAATTTTAAAGGCTTCATTTTATTGCCTGTACCACGACCGCTACAACGTAAACGCGGCGGTGTATCTCCTGCCGCGCTTGCGCTCTTTTGCTATTTCAAATCTCCTTCCCAAAAGACACAACATCGGCCGACGAAATGGTCGCGATCGCAATCTTTGCCCTGCTGCTTGGGCGCGTAAAGTTGAACCGGATTTTAAGTACCTTGTTAGCTGTCTACTAACTGTCTCGCGGAGGCTACTGACACCTTGTGCTGCTTCTCCGACGTTCACCTCAGAAGCGCACCCCTGCTGGGATTCACGACTTAGTTTTTTGGAGATCGTCTCGTCCAAAGCAGGCTCATTCTTCTTCAAGTCAAATAGCAGCGTGAGCGAGTGGATGCACCAGTGGAATGCACCGGGGAAAATAATTCAATTTACCGCGCCGCCCGGGGAAAGCCTGACCATGCCAGAAAAGAAGGGAAATGTGTGAAGCATCGGGTCATTTAGGTCAAAGAGGTTGACACGTGGGCTTCACGGGAGCGCAGTGTTGGTAGAGATGTTTAACAAAATAATCTTCTTTCGCTCCGGACGGCAGCCAGTGACGAAAAGCGGGAAATCTGACAGAAAACCCGTGCTTCCCGAACGCAAACACGCGCAGTCCGTTACGGTTGGCAGATCTGTGTGTAGATCTTGTAGAAGATGGAAGGTTTTCTTCCTTTTTTTCGGGGGAAACTAAATTAGTTTACAGCGTGATAATGCCGCCTGCGGCGGTGGTTGAAAGTTGATCGGATAAGCGGTACAGATCGTGCGTCTTAATAAGGTTAGTTTGTCCGCTTTTCGATCGTCTTGTGCTCTGTTGTTGCCGCCACCGTGGTGGATGGGCCTTGGGGAACGGTACGGATGTTAAGAAGGAAATATACTTTCACCAGGTTCCTGGTTATATTGGCGTGGGAAAATTCAAATGTAGCAAAGAGTACGTACCCAATATGGCTTTTGTAAGGCATTAATTTGGTCGGTTTTTTATGCATGAATTTTAAATGGTCTCTGAGTTGTACAGAAGAGGTTACCATATCAAATGCTCAATGCAATTCAATGACACTCCGAAATAAAGCATGAATAATTGGCTCTCCTTTCTTCTTGCTGGTTATTATTCGGCTCTACTATGCTACGTATTACATCATTAAGCATTAGTCCCAAAACGGGACTGGCACGGGATATAAATAACGCTACCGACTGTCTCGTTGTCCCACTGATGATCGTGTACCGGCGTAAGATATTCCCCCAACTCCATTGCAGCACTGCATCGCCCCCTATTTCACCTGTTTTATGCGTGTTCGTGAAGCGGTAAAGTCCGGTGATCCGGTGCCCTTTTTCGTATGTTTCGAGCCATTACTCTCTGTCAAATGGCGCCGTGATCTTGTCATCGGACGTCTCCACTGGAACACACGCGGTTACGGTTCCGGCTAGTTGTTTGTGGTCCATCTCGCTTCATAAAGCTTGGGATTGAGGAGTTGGCTGGCAGAAACCGTATTTACTCATCCGCCTCACCTCTGGACATTGCAAACGCGTCCCAGCTTCCGGAAAAGTCCAAACAAACGATGGCATCATCTACCCAGCAACTGTGCACTGTGCACCACCGTGATCTACACAATCGACCATTCCCCGACGCAACGAACTAATGGATGTTCAGCAGTTTGTTTGGGCTTCTGGAAACGCCTTTGCTGCTGCTGCTGCACTGCCTCAGGGGGATGCTGTTTCTGCCGCTGCACCCTTAGCAAACTGTGCGGAGGATGATTGCTGCATCGTCAAAAATGCATCGCTCGAGTCCGTAGGAAGCGCTCTTGACGCGGGCGCGTTGTGTTTATGTCTACGATCACGCCGCGGAAACTGTGTTGCGCATTGAATGGAAAAGAAGAATCAGTGATGGGCACGGCAACGCCGGTGCTCTACCATATTATATCCCAGAAAAAAGAGGCACAACATCATCCAATGATTCAAGATGACTTTAGGATTCGGTACCGTTTGGATTTTGCTCTTTCGATGCGACAAACAAGAAAGATACTCGAAGAAGGTTCATCAAGACGGCGATTGCCTTGAAGCTCTGAAGGGAAGCATATTCGAAGCATGCCTTTCCCCCTTTAGTCGAGGAAGATCTCTTCACTCGTTTCGTTTGCGGAGATCGCACTCAAGGTGAATGATCGATAAGCTATATCAGATCGCGGCTTGTCTTCTATTTTCACCGCGATTAGAAATTCCCAATCCTCAGGACATGGGTCGAAGGCAGCAACAATTTGCAATGTATCTTTAATAGCAGGCATTGAATTGACCTCCTGCCGGATCCGAACAATGGCACACAATTAATTGAATAGTAACAATAAACACACCATATCAGATCCATTCTCTTTCGTCACTATCAAGATCAAGCGGGTTGAGCGTTGAAGTTGAGCACGGTAAAAGAAGCTTAAGAATCGTCAAATCATCAATCGATTGGCAGTAATCTCTGAAGAGGAGTGGGAGCACCAGCACGACTTTGTTGCACCGAACTCGTGGCGACTGCGGCCGAAGGTGCGAAGAAGGTGTGTGGGCATTTATGCAACGGTTCGTCGTGCTGCGGTGTACCGCGATTCCTCCAAATTAGCTAATCACGAACAAAGCCCGGTAATAAAATGTTGAACAAACGCTTGTCAGGGAAGGGAAAGAGAAATAACTTACCGTGCTAGTGAAAATGCACTTTTCCTCACCTTTTGCGGCACTGAGGTGATGAGTAAGCGGGTTTAGGCATTTATTTTCATGCGTTCATTGACACTGGAAGAAGGGAACTGTAAAAGCAAATCCCTTTACGGGCAAAATAATTTTACATAAAACGCTGAATAATTCACTTTTGTAATGCGGATTGCATACACCTTTACAGTTGTGCATCACAATAAAAATATGTGTCATCATAATCTTATGAGTGTTTGCAATAGCTAAAGAATAGATCATTCCAGAACATGACTATCATTCGCCAGTGATGGCTCGTGCTGCTCGCCCAGACTTCGTGAGTTGCGCATTAAAAAACGAGTGAAAGTGTGGTGGCATTTTCTGTTGCGCGGTGGTGCGGTGCTGATGCCGCCCACATTAGTTAAGGTCTCGCTAAAGATTGCTCTTCACTGGGCTTTGTTTGTTTGGCTCGTGATACAATAGCAGTGTAGCACCACTAACGAGCTTCCGAGAGCGTGACTGAATTGTTAACGGCGAAGGCCAGTTCCGATTGTGCTCCTTCTTTCTTTTTTTTTTAATGTCAATCCGGAAGCTAATTTGAGGAAATTCTTTCAAATGATTTATCAAACGAGACGAGAGTTAAGGAAGAACAATTGGAACAAAAATTGTATCATAGTTTGCGGCATGCCGGGAGCGTAAAACCACAAACCACCACACCTAAACAAATCAACCGAGCAGATATTTCAAACCAAGCTTTGCGCAACCTCCAAATACAATGAGTAACTGAGTCTCGTTTGAGTTCAGTTTGGCAATGAGAATAAGATGAGATTGTGTGTGCATAGTTGCTGCCCTTACCATTGAACGGCGGCACGATGGAAATCGATCGTTTTGCTCAGCTCTCCTCACGCCACACCGAAGGCTTCTCGTGATCTTTGGCACATTATTGATTGGCAATAATCGGTATAGATCGTTTACAACAGAAAAACGCTCGGGCACGAATCCCCGTAGCCTGGGTTCAATCTAGAACTTTTTGCGCACCCTCCCAGCAAAACAGAATCCCCATTGCCAGCAACACGGTGGTATCGCACGACAAATTGCAACAACATTTTCCTTTGTGTATATGTTGATGTCTCGGTGGAAGTGGCAAAGATTTACGTTATTCTTGCTGTTGTTTAACGATGCAGATTGGTTGAATCTGCAGCAAAATGTCAGAATAATTAGCCTCGAGGAGGAGCGGTACTCCTGTCAGTAGGTTGGCTCTGGTATCGGGCTGCAAGGGTACGTCAGCACCACCGTCAGCAACGGGAAACGTTTCGAAACCTATCCAAACCCTATGCACTACACAGGCTACAGCAGGCCACTTTAATAAAGTCCTTGAGCGCTCGCTTGGCCAAATCAAAAAGCATCAAGAAGTGCAGCTGCAGCGATCGCGCTCTGTGCAGGCGATTTGAAGCGGCAAGGGGATTGTTGTAACCTTCGAAGCAGTATGTTTGGTTTCGAATGACACGTACCACCAGCGGGTTTTGTGCAACACACACTATATCGCAGAATAAGCGACGGGAGAGGGGAAGAAGCAATAACAAATAATAATTACAATGCAGCAGCATAACGCAAAAGCTCCCTTCATTTGTCTCTATGCTCGAACTCGACTCATTCATTGGGTTTTAAAATACGCCCGGCGTTGGTTTGTTTGGCGTTGACCTGAAGGTGTGTTTTTAATACCACAGTGGTACCCCGTTAGTATATCGCAAAACTGCAAACGTCAGCTCTAACATGCAATTAACAAAACACTTAATATTGAGATTGCGATGCGTCATGCGGTCGTCCGGGGGTATTATTGAACGCGCGTGTTTGTGTGCGAGCAATAAAAGAACGAGAGATTTTGTGGCATAATTTACTTCTCTAGTTTGCAGGGAAAATGCATGCCGTGAACCATCATTTCCGCTTTCCTCTCAGTATCTGCAGCATAAATAAAGCAATGTTCCGTTTGGATAAATCACGTATCGTCCCGTGGGAGATTGCAGGAAAGCAATCTAAATTGAGGCATGCGACGCGCGGATTGCACAAGAGATGCATGTGCACCGCGTGAGAAGAAGGGGTCTCTACGCTGTTGCTCAGGCTCTGCTGTTTGAAAACGATGACAAATCTTTTCCGCCCAAATACCCGAGGTGTGTGCCATGTCCTGCGCCTTCGAAGCACACTTAAAGACGGGACAGGGTCATAAATCTATTTCTCTAGTATTCCTTTTCTTCACCACAAACACACACCTTGAAAAGGGGTGTGTGTGTGGATGGGCTAAGTGGCGAGGGAAAGTGTCATCTTTTACCGGCTTTTTGAAACCGATTATTTGCTTTAAGGGCGATAGAAAATAAAACAGCATGAAGAGAGAGAGAAAGAGTGTGTGTGTGTGTGTGCATGGATAGAAGATTAATGTTCGATGACACTCAATTATGTCGGGTAGGTATGCTCTTCTTCATGGGTATATTACTCTCTCCAAGCCACAAAAGGCACAGGCAGTGCAGATGAAGACGTCTCGCGCGTTTGAATGAAGGTGTTAATGGAACTTTCGAACCGTTTTGTCAAATGCACTTTTTGGTGTGTTCGTGTCGGGTGTCGGGCATATGCAAACGGTTGGCGCGTGGTTGCGAGGTGGTAAAATGATTGAAAGCCGTTTAAAAAGGGTTCAAGCGGCAACCTAATCCTCTGCGGGGTGTTTTGTTTCTTTTTTTTCTCTCGCTGTGTGCTGTGAGTGATGACAGAAAGTGGCAAACTGGAAAATGCAGGGAACGCACGATGATCAGGATTCGACCGCGTGCGAGCCGATCCATTCATCATCGTGCTCATAAATGGTTTGGCAACGTTCGTTCCGGGGCCTCACACGTCATCCCTATTGTACGCTCGGAACCACTAACGACAGGGAATTAGCTTTACAAATTGTAATTTCTTGCCATCGCGCCCGGCGAACAATGCGGCAACACTTTGCGCCACATTATAATTAAGACTTAAGAAGGCGGTTAACCCACAAACACACAAGCATTTGGGACCCTGGGTCTTAGCTTCAGTATCCGCAGTATCTGCAAGAATGTTGTAGAAAATTGTACGCTTTTCCTCCACTCTCACATTGCCATCGGGAGTTCAAGAATGCAACCACTCCGGCGAAGCGAATGCAACTTTTTTTTTGCGTTCAAAAGGCCCCTGAAACCATCTCCGATGCGTTTTAAAACACGATCATAAAAATAGATGATTCACACTCATCGTGAGGATCATGTCGGGGCGTGTTTGTGCGACGGCGAGAGGTCTATAAATTGTACGTTACCCAGAGTCAGCACACGGTTTGTGACCTGTGTGCAACCCAACCCCCCGTGGATCATTAGCCTCGACGAGAGATGGGTATGGGTGCATCGGGACACGAGGGAGGAGAAAATGCTTGAGCAAACTATTCCACCGTACCGGTTGAAAGTTTGTTTTTTTTTGTGCATTCCGATCCTGATCTTCAATCTCTTCACTCGGGGTCCTCTCGGGGTGGGTGAATCATAGCAGCAGCAGCAGCATTACCAGCAGTTACGGAGTAAGGCGTTGCGGCTAATGCCGATAAAGAAACCGATAGCCCTTGGGCAAAAATTAGAGATACAACGAGAGAGAGAGAGGGAGAGAGCGCAAACCAATTATGCAAATGCTTTTCTTCGAGATAAGATAAACAAACACAGCAAAACCGTTGGGTGGAACTGTACAGACAGACACACACAGCATTGCACAGCACCCCAGTGCAACTGACGTCACGTGGAGTGCGATGTGATAGTTTCTTTCACTTCTTCAAGGGTTCCATTTCCTACTCGTAGTTGTGTGTGGCTGGTTGGCTGATGTTGTTGTTACTACTTTCGCCTACGATGTGATTATTTTTCCAAAAAAGAAAAAAACCCTTCTTTTGCATGAGTATACAATCATCATTGCGCTTGTTCGAGTGTGTTAAGGGTTTGGGCCCATTCATTCCAAAACTTGCACCTCAGTACGGATTTTGGGTGCTTCGGCGAGACAGACCTTCAGACATTCTGTGCGTTGGCAAATTCGGAGCGCGACACCTATCGCTGACGCTGACCGACTCGCTGAAGCGTAAGAGAACTTCTTCCTTTAGATTAAGAAGGTAAAAAAACGCGGAAACCATAACAGTTTGTCCGTGAAAATCCAAAAATAAACGGTGTTCGCGCGCGCGGTGGGCAAGTCTTCCAAAGCCGGCGGAGGTTTGTGACCCATTCGTTAGATGCGCTAGAAATTAAAAAAAAAAGGCAAAACGTGTGCTCCGTGTGTGTTGTCCGCGTTCTCAGCACGATCGATGAAGCGCTCACCGTTGACGGGGAAGTGTGTGGAATTTGTAGTATCGTTTCAAACTTTTTTTCGGATTTCAACCAGAAGAACACGACGTGGACGTGTGTGGTGTGTAGTAAACCTGCTGCGCAGTGCTAATTTATAGTGTGTTTATGCTATATAGGCCCATGTGAAATGTGGTGTGATTTAGTAGCAGGGGCACACAGGGCTTTTGCGATCGATCTCCAACTGTGAAGAAAGTAGAGTGCTCAGAGAGAAGGAGTAGGAGTATAATATTTCGGAGAGTGTTGTTTAAGGTTTTAGGCGGAGATTTTCGCAACTAAAGCCCTCCTCAGCCATCACTAATCTTATGCTGACGATGGAACAGAACGGTGGCGGCCGAACTGCAGCAGTTCGTCGTCGATCGGCATCGCGGGTGTTCGAGCAGCTCAATGTAAGTGTTTGTTTGTTTACCAACCATCTGGATCAGGTTCTGGGGTTTCGCCTGGCCCACACGATCATGCAGGAATGTGGGTGCGTGCGGATCACCACCCAACCTTAGCAGTCAAAGTCGCACATTTTGGTAAAATAGTTCCGAAGAACGTCGAAGGTTTAGTTTTGTTGGACGAACAGTTGACAGAGTCGTCTAGACATGCACTTCATCTACACCCTAGAGAGATTATATATCAGCACACATCTACGGTCGTTCGGTCGTAAAATTCGTATTGCGTCCTCGCACATTCCTGCAGACGCTTAATGTTTGCCGTGGGAAGAACGTCGCGGTGTTTCGTCATTTCAAAATATTTTTTGTGGGTTTATAAAAGAAAAGGAAAAACACAACAAGATAGCGCGCTCTGAATTGTTGAGGAGTAAAGCATTATGCGATCGCCACCAATAAGATCTCCAAGATAAGTGTCTTGAACTGTGCGAGATCATAGCTCGCAGCTGAGAAACAACAAAAAACCTCTGACTAATTCAGATGAAAACTCTAAACCAAATGTTTTTTTTCCGGGTTAAGTAATCGGTCCAGTTTCGGGTTCGTCCAAATGGTTTCGATACGTTCACACTGCTGCAGATGAACGACGGTGTGGTAAAAACTAACAAAAGGGAAGGACGTCTGACGCGTTTTCCTGGCGCTTCTTTTGTTTTTCCCTGTCCCTGTCTTTTGAAGTGAGACTGAGGGCGGAAAAGAAATAAATCACACCTGTCAAAAAGCCATCATCCAGCGCTTCTTCGCTCGTTAGCGTTCCCCGCCGAGGCGCGCACCGGCCGAGCGAAAAGTTTATGTATCTTTGATCATTACCAGCTCGCGCGCGAGCGAGCTCCATAAGCACATCATCGGTTTCATAAGAAGAAAATGATTGCTTTGGTTGTGTTTTTGGTACTTCTTTCTCTTACCTTTTTTGTGATCTTCAAACGCTCATAAGTCTCTTACGCCCCAAACGACAAAAGAAAGCAACAAGGTCGCAAAAAGTGAGAAAAGTTTGCCATTTCTCCATGCTTATGTGCGCGTGACCGATTTAATGCGAGCAACTTGAAAGCAGTACTAAAATCTCATTAATGTTCGCCAATTCATCCGAAAGTGCGTCGTCGTCTGCGAATCAAAAAATCCAGTGACCGGTAGAGTGACGATGCAAAATAAAAAGCATCGCCAAAGTGCCGCAGGCGCACCCGCCACCATCATCCTGTGCGGATCTAATTTCAAGTTGAACTAGCAGCACGCTGCGAGCAGCAGCAGGGAGCGCCGAAACTAACCCAGTTTTCGCTCGGCCACGCTGTGGTAGAGTCGATGCTAATTTATGACCCCACGCTTTTGGCCTATCTCACACCTGCCACCCAATTTCTCCCCAGTTTTTTTTTTTTTTGTTTGGGTGGTCCCCGTCCCAGTGGTCTTGTTGTTGCTCCTCGCCATAAGTAAGTAGAGCCAACGTGTGCATGATATTGTGGCCGCAGGGGGTTGCTTTGTTTTCTCTTCTTCTTCTTCGTCTTCTACCGGTCAACCTGTGGTGAAAGAGGTCCAATTAGTGGCGGTTCTTCGGGTTCTCAAGGGGCGTGCAATTAGTGAATTTATTGATGGGAAATGAGCGAGCGAGTGAGTGAGTGATTGAACCGAACAACTGCGAGCGCACACAACAAGGTTACTTTCACTTCTCTCCGGGAGCGTCGGGTCGGGAGCGTGTGTGCGACAGTTTGGAACAGACGTTTTACGACCTCGCGTTCCTTTCTAATCATTGTCCTTAATCAGCGGTTAATGCAGCGGTTGTAAAAATTAGCGATGTTGAAGATATTTGTATGCTAGCGAACGGTATGAGTATTTATTTGTCCGCACTTCCTGCTCTAGCATCTTCAGTTCAGATGCCAGAGCTGTGTGATCGCACCAAACATTCCAATTGGAGCCAGTGAGTCGACGCATATGTAAACTCTTTCGAAACTGTTCCAAGGTTGCGTTCTAATTCGATTCCGATCGAGTACGATACACCCGGAAAAAGAAGAAACGGTTACGAGCGCGAACGATCGTTTCTAAGGCGCTTATAAATCGTTTTACCACTCCGCTGCCATTGTCCGTGCGATTTTCAGGCCTTCTCATGCGACCCCCTTCTCCGTCAAAAAAGGAGGTTCCGGAGTACCGAAAAATTGCCGAAAATGATAGCCTTTGTGTGGTGAGCAGCGGCAGCGGGTTCCATTAACCGATTGATGGCGGCTTCCAAACCGCACCCAGGCCCGAAAACGGCGGCGTGTTTACATCGATTCGTTTTCTTTCATCAAGGTTACAAGCAGCACTCGCCCGCACTACATCATTCGGAATGAAGGTGTGTCGTTGTGATGTGCCGGCCTTAGTGGTCCCAGTGGCAAACGGAACCTGATTTACATAATTTTACAGTTTACAATACATAGGAAAAACACGATCAGCGGGCCCCATTGTCGGTGTCCGCGCATATGGGCGCATTCAAAAGGGGTTTGGTCCCGCCGCCCTGTTAGTGATGACAGGTAACGATGCTTCTTTTGACGCCTGCAAGCGAATCATCGATCCCAGCGCGATGGCTTTTCAGCATGGATCGATAGTAATTTACGATATTGTCGCTTAGATAAGCGCTAATGGGTAAACACACACACACACATACACGGGTCCAATGGGGCATGTAACTGCTGTTGCGTTGTTTGATACGCAAGCGCACCCTCATCCATACTGCAGTACCGCCAGATTGGAGACGGGCAAAACAGCAATCAGCCACACGATAGCAGCTTATCAGGCCCCACGAAGCTGCAAAATCGATTACAGCTTTGGGTCCTCAAAGGGCGCTTTTTAATGCCCACTAATCGCAAGCCGACGGAGTATTGTGCGCAGCACTAACACACTACCAATACGACAACACACACTAATGTGTACGTTCTTCCTCTTATCCACTTGCAGGAAATTTATCGCGAAATCAAATCGAACTCCCGGGCAGTAGCAGCTTGCATTCGTAGCTACGAACGTGACCGAAAGTCTGCCTCGTCCGCATCCGGCAAGGGTTCCCTGACGCCGGACGTCGAAGCATCGCTCGGTGGCGGCAGCAGCAGCAACAGCACCAGTGGCCATAATAATAATAATAGTAATAGTAGCGTAGCACCGACCGCTGACGGCAAGGGCAAGGAGAACGGTGGAGGAGGCGTGAAAGGATTAGAACGGCGCTACCATCTGCTCTACCTGAAAGCGTTCGAGATACAGTGCCTTTTGGAGGGTTTGTTGGACAGCAAGACTTCGGTAAGTAGCTCAGTAGTGGAGGTGGAAATGGACTGGTGAATTGGTACTTATTCTTTTCACTTTTTACAGAGCTCGGATAACAACGCTAGCCTGTCGGACACGGATGAGGAGCCGGCCAACAAGCTAGCCCGTGTCAGCAGCTCCAGCATCAAATCTCAGGGTTCTAATCACAACGACACATTGAATAATGTAAGTACACGGCACTGACAGAACTCAATCGCAGCTCAGCCATACTAATCACTTTATTTTCTACTTTTTTCTTTGCAGGAAGAATGGGTTAAGGTAAAGAAGCTGTCCAACGCTGGTTTCGATGCCGATTCTGAAGGCAGCGATAGTGAAATTGTACCGAAAATCATTGCCTACAGTGGAGCGACAGTGGGCAGCAGCGCCTACAACAATACTAGCAGCGGCAGCGGCAGCGGCAGCAGCCAGAAGCAGAAGGAGGAAGTTCAGTACCACCCGGGTAGCGGGGGCATTTTAACAAGCAGCAGCGCAGTACCCCCATCATCCTCACCGAGCTCGGGTAATCTTATGATGGAAGCAGACATCAACAACCTATCGACGACGACGACACTTTCCGATGCCACGACACTGACACAGACCAGCAGCACGAACGGAGCCACCGAAGTCGCCGCCCTCGCCGCGACCGTGCTGAAGGAGAACATTCTCAACAACAACAACAACACAACGATCGAGAGCGAAAAGTCACTGCTGATCGGGTCGTGCGATCTGGTCGATGGAGCCGCCCCACTGCTCAGCAGCACCGGACTCGATGTGGTAAACAATAATGCGAGCGTGAACGGAGCAGCAATCGTGCCGAAGGAGCGTCAAACCGGCAAGGGATCCCTGCGCAACGCGAAATCATCCTCCCCGATCGGCGGTTCGTCCGGCAAGCAGAAGCGATCGAAGGTGAGCGACTCATCGAAGTTTAACCGCTCCAATCGCAAGTCGAAGAATTGCGCCACGTTTTACTTCAAACATCTCGACACGGACTCGGAGCTGAACAAGGATTCGAGCGAGCGGACCAAATCGGACGGGTCGTCCTCACCCGGTACATCGTCACCGTCCGCGTCCTCCTCTGAAGGGGACGACGAGTGGGTGTACAACAACGGTGGCGGTGAGGAAGAGGAGGAAGAAGACGACGATGATCTGCTAGCGGTGCGCAAGCGTGCGGAAGCGGCTCGCGAGACCGGCGAAGAGGAGGAGAAGGAAAACAAACCGGCGGACCGAGGTGGTGATAAGCATCAGCGGGAGGAGCTTGCGGTGTCGACCGGTGCCTTAAAGATGACGGCCGGGCGGGAACCGAAGTCGAAGAAGTGTTTGGACTTTTCGCGCGATGCGTCCCAGAAGGGTGGACAGGCGGCGGCGGCGAGTACGCCAAACGGGCGCAGCAATGGTGGAGGAGGACGGTCGCTGATGATGACGTCGATTGGCAGTTTCGGCAAGGGCACGGAGAGTGTCAACGGCGGTACCAAGGGATCGAAGGTATGTGGAAAGGAGGAGCAGGAGGAGAAAGAGGGTTCATTCAACCTGCTATTGGGAGTTTAATTAGCATTTTTTGTGCATTATTGGGAGGTTTTTTTTGTGAGATGGTTGGGAGTCGCGTTGTGCCTGCTGAATGCTTAACATTGTGCAGAACGAAAAGCGTTTACTGTTCGAGTTACTGTTTTGTTGTTGTTTTTGTTGCGTTTGAATGTTAATGAACTTAGTCGTTACACGTTTTCTCGCTTGCGTTTTATCGAAGTCAACTAGTTACAGTTCTTTTTTATTTGTACATTTAAAGCTCATATTCTTTCGCTTCACCGTGTTTTCAAGCCTCAAGCCACTCAAGCCTCGAACGAGCGATTGTAGTAATGTATCGATTTTTCGTTCAAATTGTGCTTACGTGCAGCTGGTCACAAGTGTGTTGTTCTCCATCCTTTTTACCCCATCTCTCATACATCACCGTGCCACATACAACAACAAAAAAAACGCATTTCTACATCTATGTGTGTGCGAGCGTGTTATAGCTGATTGCAATTATTTTCGTTGTTTTTGCATCTCCACGAAATGGAAGACCACCACCAACCAACCACCCCCTCTTACCCGTCGTCTATCGCGCGAACGCGGATGTGTGTTTCGATAATCAACGTCATTAGTGTGTGGCGGCAAAATGTGTGTTAGTTTCGCACAGCGGAGAGACGCAAATGCACATACATATGTGCGTATTGATCGTTTGGAGGTTGCGGCGTCGGTCCCAGGCTGCCCCCGATCTCAGTATGCACGAAGCGCTCGTGGCGACAGCTTTTGCAAAACCACAAGAGAACACAGCCTTTGCCAGCGGCCTTGTGGTGTTGGTGTTTGTGTACCTTTTTTTTTTGGTGTGTGATCGTCTCTTTGTTTTGTTTTGTAAGCGTATCTTATCATTCGCGAGATACGGAGAGAGGTGGCCTTAGATACCTAACAGGGGCGCGCACTGTTCGTGTGGCGTGTGTGTGTTCTTCCGTCACCAAAGTGGTAGTACTTTCGCTCCTAGCTACAGGTTGCAGTTTTGGAAGTGCTTTTCCTTTCGCGCGGCTCGATAAAATCCATATCGCATACATCGCAATCTCCTCGTTCGATGCGCTCTTTCAGCCAGTGAACAGTTTCTTCGTTGCACGTACAAACCAACCAAACAGCACGGAACTCTTCTCACCCCGGTTGAAACAACACATTTTCTCACCAGTTTTCCTCATTTTATTTTCTTGCTTCACGAACGTCCGTGCTCTCTCTCTCGCGCGTGCCTCGCAGTATGCAACCAGCTCGATCCAAAGGTTAGTGCTGCATGCCGAAACGCTGGTGCGTGACGAAATTTTCGCCAAAAACGCGGCTGCAGCTGCGGCGGCGGCGGCCGTGGCCGGTGGCGGCAGCACGCCCAAAACGGTGGTGAAAAATCCGCACTACTATAATCACCATCACCACCATCATCATCACAACTACAGTGCTAACAATAGCAGCAGCAACAACAGCAGCAGCAGCCACCACCACCATCCCGTGCTGCCGGTGGGGCTGATTGCCGTCGAAACGGGGGCGAACCGGCACGGTGCCGCCAGCACCGCGCACAGTCAGCATCACCATCACCATCACCATCACGGTCACGGTCGAAAGGCGGAGAAAGCCATGAGCAATCTGAAGATGAATCTAATCGAGGTAAGTGTGCATGACGCGTTTGCAAGGCCGACGAGGGGCTGGAGCGAGCCCTTCTCTGCTTGGGGATGGTATGTGGCTTCTTGCAGGAAGGGTAACGCCCCGTTGTTAGTTCCATTGACTAACGTCGACGGTCGACGTGCTGTGTGTCGCAACTGGATGCGCTCGTCGAACGCGGGCAGTACCTGAACGTGTTGAACGAAAACCAGCTGATTAAATTGTAAACACTTGTTTTGCTAATGTGCCACTTTCGTTTTTTTTGTTCTTCCCTTTCTCTCCCTCGCTCTCCCGCACAGGAATGGCTTGAAAAGCAACCGCTAGACGCACCGGTGTCGGCGCCACTGCTGCCAGCCTCCGCACCGACGACCGACTGTGAAGCGTCGGGCGAGTACACCGACTCCGATTCGATCGCGCGCGACACGGACAGCTCGGAGGGGCTGGCCAACTCGGTCGCCACCTGCCTGCAGGGCGAGCAGACGCAAACGTCCCAGGAGCTGCTGAACGACGGCACGTCCTACCCGTCCGAGAACTCGAACGATGACGAGGGCGTCGCCACCGATTCGAAAGGCGGAAGCAGCGGCACGGCCGCCACCGCCGCCGGAGGGGCCGTTGGAGCCGGCGGTGTAACGGCCGCCAGCTCGAGCCCTTCGCTCTCGACGTCGGCCGTGCATGGCAGCGGTGGGGCAGGCAGCGTGTCGACGGTAGTGAAGCGTAGACCGCACCGATCCGCCACCGATCGACCGTGGTCGGTGTCGTGCATGTCGCAGCTGAACGCATCGAGCGTGGAAATTAACCAGTACGGCGGCGGCGGTGGAGGTGGTGGTGGGGGCACAAGCGGACCGGACAGTGCCGGTGGCAGTGGCGGTGGTGGCAACGACGACCGCAAGCAGCACAGTGGCAGTGGCGGTGACGTCGGTGCCGGTGGCAGCAATGACAGTGGCAACCGCCGACCGCTGACGGACCACCGCAACTACTCGATCAGCGAGTCGGCACTGAACACGATGGCCCGGGCCGGCAGTGGCTCGTCGATGGTTGGATCCCGCGGCAGCATGAAGCCAACCTCCAGTCAGCAGACCGTCGTGCGCAACGCCGAAAGCAAGGGTTCGCTCAAGAAGCGCAAGCTGCGCCCGCGTCGCAAGGTGAGTTCGTGCTCTCTGTGTGTGAGCTTGTGTCGTGTGTGTGGTGCAATGAAAAAGAAAAAAAAAGGCGAAAAAAACTGTTGCACGTGTCGTGTGCTTGCTTGCAAGGTGAATTAATGGCATTTGCAATTGGCGCTGCTGTGTGGCCGACCGTTCGTCGCTTGATGTTGGACGGTTTTAAATTGGTTTCGGACGAAGTTTTCGGAACACCGGCCACACAACCCGCACGGGCGATTGTTGCCCAATGCACACAACCTCGTGTGTCGAATTGTGGGCGGTTTGCGCTTTCCTGCTGCGGGGAAAATTATTTTATTAGACTATGTTTATAAACGCCAAACTATATTGCACGCGCTAGTAAATTGGTTTGTGGTTGCGGTTGCGATTGAAGGTTGCATCACTTTTGAGTGGAGCGTTTTTTGACGAATCGAATCAAATTCGAGCGGCGCTTGAATGACGTCAAGATATGGGTTTATTGTAATGCATTTCAAGTGGATGTGGTCGTGTAAATTGCATTGAAAACAAAGTCTCGTGCAAAAGTCAATATTAAAATGGAATATTTTGATGGCTCGTTGCCATCATTATTGGTGCTGTGTGCATGATATCATCGACACAGCAAGGCGATGAGACAAAAGTGCAAGTTTGGCATGGTTTTTTTTTATATTTATTGTACTAGGTTCAAACTCTCTTGTGGTTTACTTATCCGACAAACACAGATGCAATGAGGCAGCGCCTGTGTGAAGGTGAGATAAAATGTAAATATTGCGTCGGTGTCGGTGTTTTCTTCGTGCTTCTGATTACCCTCTTGTTGCAGTTTTGCACTGCTGATAAATAAAAAAGAACGTGACGAGAATGTTCCATTCCATATTAACAGTACGCTGTGAAGTTTTACCCCCGGTGTCAGTGCCTGTCAGATAACCGCACAGAGCGCATATGACAGGTAGTTTTGATCCGCGAGTGAAATCAGTTCATTTTACTGTGTGTGTGTCCCATATCTCTTTAAGATAATAATTCCCTACTTTAATACTTTCTTTCTTTTTTGCCCGTTTTTTTTTGTAGAATCGCATTGATGAGTCGGGCTCGGACGAATCGCAACCACCGCACCACAGCTCGTCCACGTTGCATCTGCTGCAGCAGTCGCTGCTCCTACAGTACAACGCGCTCGCCGCCGGCAGCGCGCAACCGCTGCGCGAGATACAACTGTCCGGGACGGGCGGCAGCAACAGCAGTGTGGCGGGCGGTGGCGTTATTGCCACCAGCCGACGGTTGCTAAAGTCGGAATCATTTTCCGGCCGGCTGCGGCTATCCGACGATCTGCTTACGCTGTCCTCCCTGTCCGGCTCTTCCTCGCGCAAGTCGTCCTCGGTGCGGCAAACGACCACGGCGGCAGCAGCCCGTTCGTCGTCCAAGCGTTCGCAGGACAGCGAGGAAGAGTTTGGCGGCGCGATGGCGAAGCCCGAGTTCCGCATCGGCTCACTGACGCGCACCCGGTGCGGCAGTCTCAATCTAGGATCATTAGCGGCGCTCGCTAATTATAATCTAGATGGTGTGGAGAAGGCGGAAACCGACCTGAACGGAACCGGCACGGGCACGGAGGAGATGAGCAGCTTCTCGGAGCAGGCGTGGGACAACTACCAGGAGAAGTACATGTCCGAGCCGTACTCGGAGGACCGGGATACGGATGCGGCCCGCCGGCTGCTCGACTTTGGCGACGACTATCGAAACTTTATCGATTCGCAGTCCGACTGTGCGTCGTCGTCACTGTCGGCGGCCAATATGGATTCGCTGTCGCCGCCACGGTTCCGGCTCAAGTCGGAATCGGCGAACAAGTCGGAGACGAACGCGAACTCGCTCAATCGCCGCAAGCGATTGGACGAGTACCGGATGGATGATCGATATGGTAAGGATCGCTAAGTGGCAGTATTAAACCTTTTTTGCAATGCAATCTAATATGTTTTTTTATTAAATTGAATTTCCCTCGACCAAACAGGCAACAACATGAACTCGTGGTCCAGCAAATCGGGCAGCCCGCCCCAATCGACCAGCAACATCAGTGGACGAAAGAATGGTTCGCTCTCCTTCCTCGAGGGAACGCCACTCGCGCCGATGGCTGAATCGAGCGGCAACAGCAGCGGGTTGAACGGATTGTTGAGCGCTGGAGGCGGTGGCGGCGGCGGCACGACGAGCGGCGTCCGACGCCGTTCGCTACGCTCCGTCGACAAGCACAACTCGTCCGCCGCGTTCGTTCGGTCGCTGTCGCACGAAACGAGCAGCAGCTCGAACAACGAGTTCGACGAGGACATGGAGGCCGAGGTGAAGAAGCTGCTGATCCAGAGCAAGATCCGGTTCGCCAACACCGAGGCGCTGAAGGCCAAGTGCCACCTGCTGAAGCCGGACGACTACGTAAGACTGTTGCTTCTCTATTACTGTGATCTTTGCTTGCGTTACGCATGTGCCCACCGCTGCTGTATCAGCGCTGTTTTGTTGTTGATAGTTTGCGTGTTTTGGGAGGCTGTGTTATGGTAAAACTTGAGCGGGAGATAGCGAATGGGGGAATTGGGATTAGCGGGAAACTCTCTCTACTTAGGTGCATGATGTGAAAAAGGGAAAACTCTTAGTATAATACTTCTTTTTCCGGTACAGGTGTTTTTACGTACGTAGAAATATAAAAGTCCCCCAAAATTAACACATTACCCACTCGCCCGTGTGTGTGTGTTTGTACATAATTTGGAGAAAGTAAGACCCCGTCGAAAATACAATTTTCAATCATTATTTTTCCACTCGAGTTGCGATAGCTTTTCATTTATCCATTTTTTTGTGAGATTCCTCAAATGTCAGGTTAAATTTCCACACACACGTGGAGCACATTACTTTTAATTTCTTTTATTTAGCATATATGAGAGTGTGTGTGTGTCGGTAGTGTTCCGGTAGAAAACAAAAAATCATAACGAAGGAAGAAAACCCAGTGATAGTAAGTTTTGTAAATATTCGTATAATTACGTTACGCTACGTTCACACTTTCTAATTTCGGAAACAAAAGCTGCTTCAATTAATTAGACCATGGAATGGTTCATTAAAAAAAACGAAAACAAAACAAAGCAACAGCAACGCCTAGAAAAGCACCGCGATTCATACTGCTCTACCGCACCTCTCCTGCATGGTGTAGGATATTTCGTGGGCTGGATGGCTCATCCGGTGGAATGTTTAATCTTAGGAATCATCCTAAAACACGCTCAAGCGCTCATATCGTTCATTTAAAACCAGCTAAATCTCTACCACCATCAGACCATTAGCTTTAAGTAACTGTGGAGTGTAGTTTTGGTTAGGAAAGCATGCTAACTTGTTCAAAATCCGTTTACCTGATCGTTCCATCCTTATTACACTCACCCTCACCAACTTTTACCATAACTCCGCCACCATCCTTCATCGCCCCCTCCATTTGTGTCACCCAATTTGCGATTCAACTAACGTTCTTTTACACCGTTTGCTCTGTGCTTTCTTCCCATTTTAGAGCGAAATCATTACCACCTGCCGGGAGAACGTGCGCTGCCTGGAGTCGGTGCTACGCTGCCAGCCCGGAACAGTGCTGACCGCCGCCAAGTGCCAAGATTTACGAGGTAAGCGGATGATGCATCCACCACGTGCACAAACCACTAGCAGAGGCTCGTCTTCTGCCGCGATAGAGGGCGAAGAGCACGACTATAGTGAGGGCGGTAGCGAAAGCGACGACGAGGACGACGGCGGTAGTAGTACGATTAGCTGTAGCGATAGCAGCAGTACCGATAGCAGTTACGCTAGCACCTTAGGCCGGCGACAGTCGGAGGGCGAGCCAGCGAGCCACCAGCGGCAGCCGTGGAGTCGCTGCGCTGGCCAGCGGGGTGGTAGGGCCGCGGGCAGTAGACAGACAAACGGCGGTAGCGATAGGGCAAGCGGCGGCAGGAGTAGCAAGGAAGGGCAGGAACGGCTGCAAGAGAACGAGCGGCCGGTGGCGGTGTTGCAAACGGCGCGCAAGGTTCGCCGGGAACGACGGCAGCCCCGCAAGCCGAAGAAGGTGGTCGTGGTGGTGCGGGAAGAGTGCCGGTGCGCTCGCATTACCCGCTTCATTGCCTGGCTGATCGATTTCCTGCTCGACATCGGCAATGTGATGCGCAACTTTACGCTGTACCGGTTTTTCGTCGGCGTGCTGAATGGGTTCTACCGGCTGGTCGATTTCTTCGGGCGTGATCGCACACCCGCAGTCGCCTCGGCCTCCTCCTCCACCGCCTCGGCGGTGGGTAGTGGCAGCGAGAGCGGCCTGGGAAGCTTGACCGGTGCCAGCGCTGCTGCCAGCTTCGTCAACACGAAGGCTTTGGCGCGCGGTGCTGACGACCTTCTGAAACGATTGACAGTCGGCATCATTTGAAGAAAAGGTGGTGTCGGGAGGGGCATTTAAGAAAAGAAAACCCGGCACGCCACTATCTGGGCGTGTATGGATGAGCTTTTTTTGCGTGTGTGTTTACTGCGTGTAAAGGTGCAATGTCTCTCTTTCTCTTGCCTTCCCTGTGCCCTTGCTATTTCCTACTTGCACACAAGAAACGATCGACAGGAAAGGAATCTTTTGACAAGCTCTCTTTCTCTTTTGTAGTAAGGGCAAACCCACGTTGCGTTTGTGCGTCCTTTTTGGGGCGGTTTTGGACAACGGTTACCACCAATAATCAGCGTTAGATTTTATATAGATTATCACAATAATGTTACCTTTCACGCCTATCATCACCATCTTTCCTGTTGTGTTGTTCTTTTGTTTTGTTTTTAAATTAGTATCTGTAATCGAATAAAGCATCACAGGGGGCTTGCACCTTTGAACACACATAAAACACGCATCGTGTTGCTTCCTGGCTTCATTTTATTTGTCTATATTTATACTGTGTCGGTCGCGCACTGTGCACTTCCAAACTTCCTTGCTCCGGTTGTTCCGTGTTGCTCGTTGTCGATGTCAGTCAGCTTGGGTTATAGTTATTAGTCATTGGTAGCAGGAAAAACGGTTCGATTTTTTAAGAAGAATTTCATCACCATCGCTAACAACAATGCAACTTTTAACGCTTTTTTTTTGCACGTTTGTTTAACACTCACCAACACACATCTCATCGCATTAACCTATTGGGAATCAATTTAGATGGATTAAGTGTCAGATTGTATGGATTGGTATGCATTTGTTGTCAGGTTTTCCGGTAAAGCGTCCCGTTGTGTTGTGTGGTAGCCAGTGAATGTTAGTAGTTTAGTACAACCTATGCGAGCACTAGCCGGTAAGTATCTCTCAGGACACAGACAGACAGACAGCAGGTTCGATGAGAATCTCTCATCCTCTTCAAAAGCGTCCTCTGCGGAGAAAGAAATCATCCCAAACGTATCACTCACTCACGCTCTTAGCACAGCTCTTCTACGCTCGGAAAAGCGTCCTTGAGCCATTTCGGGCGTCCTTCGACAGCATCCTTGACCGTGGACGTGCGACCTCGATCCGTCCACACAGGGGTGACCCAGATGCGAAGACACTCGTGTATCACCTTGAACCGGCACGGTCAATCACCTTTCGCTCGGAGCGTTGGGGCGAACAATCTAGGTCGAGGTCTCAGTGTACACCCTTTGTAAAAACAGGTCAAGGCCGCCAATGCCGAAGGTTTTCTCCCGGCCTAATGTAATTCGATTACATTCAACAGAGTAGTGCTTTGGGTTGCGTACGCTTCTTTTTTTGTCCAGTGGTACCGAAAGCGAGCACCGAGTGGAAAGGAACCCGCTCGATTGTTGCCCTTTTGCGTTCACACTTTCGGCTCGGCAGGGCTACAAAAAGGGGACATGTGGGAGGTGTGTTTGTGTGTTGTTGTGCGCATGCCCTTGTGTAATATGCAGGGAGAGGGTGGTTTGTTGCTTTTGACGGTTCCACACTGCCGAAACGTCATTCGATTGGAATGATTCTTGGAGCCAGTGGTGTTGCGAAAAACAAGAATCTTTCATCAGCTTTTGCCTGATTTATTTTGTGTTTACCCGATGTTCCTTCTTTCGGAAGATCGTTTGAACCATCTGGCAATGCCAGTGAAAGTGAACAATTAGTACACAGTGGGCCGTAAACGGGGCAAAACACACACACGCACAAAACGCCCCAAACACCAAGCCATTAGTGTTTTGTAAGCGCCACAACAACTTCTGGATGCTGTTGGAAAACTCATTAAGATTTCATCCGCACCAAATACGTTAAGACACTTGATTGCCTCCAAAAAAAAACCCCTGGCGCGCACTCTCGAAAGATGAAACTCAAGTGCCGGCCGAAGGTAGTGCACTGCCGAAGTCGACGGTACCGAGCGTGGTGGTGGGCCAGCGTCTGGCAACCGTAAGCTGATAATGGCACACGTCTGTGTGTTGTGGTTTGTGTCAGGCTGTTTTTGTGACTACTAAGTCAAAGAGCCGTGCGGTGAGGGTGAGTGTAGCGAGGGCTTGTGAGCTGGACTAATGTGAATCGGCATCGTCGCGCAAGGAGGGGTCGTCTAGGGTCGAAACACGAAGCGCCATACCGACCAAACGCCGCCCCGGGTTGGCGTAGGGAGAACAGTTGTACGCGCTTGCACGCTCGCTCGAGCTATTCCGCCGAACTAGTCGCACCGGTGCATCAGTATAGGGCGGGTGTGAAGGTGGTTAGCGCGTTTGTGTGTGTATGTGTCTCTCGTGCAACCAGCACCGATGTTGTGGGCAATTGAAACATGACCCTCGGGCAGGAGCGATAGCAGAGCGTACGACGAGCGCAGCGCAAGCACATTGAGCAAGTGATTTTTTAATGCCAAAAGGAAGCATCGATTACGCGAGCGACAGAGGAAATACGATTCTTTGTGTGTGTGTGTGTGTGGTGGTGTGTGGTTTGATTTGTTGTGGGGCTTGTGGCGTTGATCATGATGACGGTGGACGACACCCGGCAAACGCGGTGAGAGAGAGAGGTGTTTTTGGCCCCCTTTAGTTGACAAACTCGCGAACCGAATTTCGTCCGAAGATCGTTGAACTGTTCGCTGTAAAAGTAAATCGTCGGCAGTAGTGTCGGCTCTGTCGTGATGTCGCGGGTGGTAACGATCCGGCCCAAAGCCCACCGGGCGGTGCAGACCGACAAACTAAATGGTACCATACACCACCTGTGCCCAATTACGGCTCTCAGGCTCCTCCCTCTGCAGCAGGCTGTGTTTTTCTAATAACCGCCAAAATTCTCTACTCCAACAAACAGATACAATCGTCTGCTGGGAAGGGCTACTGAACTGGAGCGAGCGGCGCGTCATCAGCAACCAGTTCCTGGACGATATACGCGTGCTGAAGGACGTCCTGGAGGAGCTGGGCAGCAAGACGTTCAACATCTGCTCGGAGTCGCACATCCAGCTGGCGATCGATCAACTGAAGGTATGTATGAGGGAGATTAGTAAGCTAGAAGTGTTTGCTGCTAAATCGCTCGGCACGTTAATTAGGCAGAAGAAAAGCGCATTGTGCACACACCGAGCAAGCGAGTAGAAAGTGAACCTGTTAGCGCAGCGCATGCGCAACGGTTTGCTTATTTTGCGCAAAACAAAGTGAACGTGATCGGTACCGTACAACACACAACACAGCACACACACACATCAGTGCTGCAGTAGTAGGCGGAGACGGTTGTGCATTTAATGGATCATCAAAATAAACGATGATCGAATGGGGCGAAGCCGACGCCAATTACTCGTTGCAGCTTGCAAGTAATTATAAAATACCGTATATTAAACAGCGTCCGTCCGGCCAACGATCTTACCTCTCGATGTCGTAATGCTGTTTGTGTGTGTGTGTGTGTGTATGATGTACATGCTCTACCACGTGGAACTCCACGTGTTGTTGCGTACGGTACGTTTTGAGCGCGATTTTTCGTCCGAGGTGAAGAAGGAGAACGATCATTACTGGTGCGTGTGTTAGCTTTAGATAAGATGATCTTCACGCGATAAAGCGTGCCGGTGACGGCATTTTTGTTGAAAACTACTAAAGTTGCTTTAAGGGAGTTGTTACACCTCTCACACGCATTCGTAGGGCTGTGACGTACATCAACAAACCGTTTGCGCTGATGCGCATCAAAGCGGAACGATGGAACTTGATGTTGAAAGTGTTTGTACAAATGCTGAAGGTTTTTCGACGTCATCGTGTAACATAATCACAACCACAAAATGTGTGACTTTTAGAGCCAAACTTCCTCCAACTATGTGTCCTTGGCTGTGTTTAAATGGTTTTTAACTCTCTCTCTCTCTCTCTCTCTCTCTCTCTCTCTCTCTCACTCTTCTCACGTCGCAGAATGAGCACAAAGTTCTGCAGAACCAACGGCCAAAGATGCTCACGCTGAACGCAACCGTACACAACTGGGTGTCGAACCAGGAGCAGCAGCGCAAGGAGCTGCTCGACCCGTCCGTCGACGCCCGGCTGGAGCAGCTGGAACGGGACAAGAACTTTGACCGCTGCATTGGGGGCCACTGTGGCGAATGCTACGACTGTCTGAACGATATCCGCCTGGATACGTCGGTCAATCGCGAGCTGAAGTATGGCATCACCACCCTGTACAGTACCTGGGATGAGGCGGAAGTGCGGTAAGTCATTAGGGAAGATTACCCCCAAAAAACAAGTCACTCACTGTTTTGTCTCTTTCTTCCTTCCAGACTAAGAAACCGCATCGAAAACCTGACCACCTCCATGATGACGTGGAAGCAGCTGGAGGATGGTTTGAGCGATTTCCGCAACACGCTGGACCGGGACCGGGGAAAACTTCAAGGCATTGAAGGCGCCCTCCAGAGTGGCGGCGGCACTACCGAGGAGATCGTGAACAGTGTGAAGGAGGTCGTGAAGGCACTGTCGGAGAAGGTAGATCCACTCTTTCAGCAACAGCAGCAGCAGCAACAGAACGGTGCTATCGAGTCGTCCGGAGCGTTTCAGCAGCAGCAGCAGCTGGAGTCGCCTCAGGAGAACCTGCAGCAGCTGCTGGTGCCGGCGCTGCCGGCCTGCGTTAAGCTCTCGTCGAACGGTTCCCTGTCTGACAGTGGCATTTCCGACGGTGGCGGCATGTCTGACGGCAGCCTGTCGGAGCGCGAGCGGCGGCTGAACGCGCTCAAGCGGCTGGTGAAGCAGCTCGAGGTAGCGCTCGCCCCCGGCAGTGACGCGATGCAGACGATCACGAAGCGGCTGGAAATGGCGGAGCACGATTTGCGCTCGCTGCAGAGCACGTGCCGCAAGATCATCATGAGCGAGAAGAACCAGCAGGAGCAGCGGCTGCAGGCAAAGCAGCAGGACCGTCCGGCGGGCCGGGATTCGGCCGACGGGAACAACAACAACAACAGTGCGGCGGTGAAGAACAAGAACAAGAAATCACCCTCGCGGTAAGTAGTGATGCACTTTTTTGGAGTTGTTTTTTCAATTTCTAATGAAAATCTTTCCTTATTATTATTAAAAATTACAGCAAGAAGCATCGAAACGGTGGACAGAACCGCAGCCAGTCAAACACTTCCGCCGAAGCGACGGAAAACGAAGACGACGAGCACTTACTGCAGCAGCAAAAGCAGCAGCAGGAGGAGCTGCAGCGCGAGCATCTGCTGGCGATGCAGAAAACGGGCCAGCTCGGCATTGTGCAAACGACCAAGATGAAGCTGTCGCAGAACCGGTGGGTGTGGCGCATCACCAAGATCGCCGTGCCCGTCCAGCTGGCCCTGGTGCTGGTGATGTGTGCCGCCTGCTTCTTCGAGCCGCACTGCTGCGACGCGCTCAACACCTACTCGATGAGCCTGACGCCCCAGCTGCGCTACATGAAGGGACCACCGCCGATTTAACGTGGCGGCAAAATTGGGGTGAACATCCGCGGCAATAGCCCACCGTATGACGGTTGCACCAGAGAGGGGTGTTCGCACCAGGGGGGGAGGGGCTGTCATGAGAGGGTGCGATTTTAAGTAATTGGATAGATTTTTTATATCCTGGAGATATAACACGCGCGCGCCTGGTTGTTAAGTTACTGTAGTACTACACCTGGCCTTCCCCTAGACCTGGGAGAGGGCAAAAACAGGGAACCAGGGTTCACAAACCCTTCCTTCGCTTCCCCCCGGGGAAGCATTGTGGTGTATAATCTTACTCTTTAATATTTTGTTTCTGCAATTTCGTTCTTCCTAACGTTCATAATCTTGTCATCGTTTCGTGCGTAAGTTTACGCTATACGTATTTACACCTATTTACACATATGCATATTTTTTGTTGTAGAGGAAAGTATGCCAATCTTAGTATTTTAATCTGTTTTTCTTCTTCATTTTTTCTCTCCCTTTACTTTACCCTACTCCTCCCTACTTAGAGCTTATATTTATTAGAGCGTTTAGCTTCGAATCAAATGTACAATACTATTCGACCGCAGCACACGGGGTCGGTTCGTTTAGTGATGTTATTTAATCGTAAGCGCATTGTGTAAGAGAGCAATTTAGTATGCATTAATGAACCTTATTTTTTTCGATTTTTGAATTAGTTTATCAGTCGGCCGTTATTAGCCGACGATTCGAATTATAAGTTTTCGTTTCAATCGCGTTCTATACTTTCAATTACCAATACAAAGATAGCTACGAACGTTAGTGTGGCTTCATCTTCCGCTACTTGTTACTTGTACCGAGATAAGAACCTACTAACAGTTTAAATTGTAAGTTTACCTCTAACGGAAGCAAAAACAAAACCCCTTTAAACTTAAAAGCTACGAAGCCGCAGGTTATAGCATACTTAACAAACAGCAACGAATCGAAACCATACAGTGCCTTGTAACAGCGGAAGCGAACGTTACGGTTGCAATGCATAAAGGTGCGTTGATTCTCTACCCCCAAAAATCGCGCCTGCCAACAGCAACAACTCAGCAAAAGACTGTTTTTGTAGCGAAAAGGTGAGTGGTGCTGCTGCTGCTGCTGTTGGTTTGGCTTTCCATCTCCAGTGATAATAGCAGTTCCATTAAAGCCGACAAAAGTAGTTAGAGAAGAGAGAAGATGGATAAAGAAACAAAAACAACTGTGTGTGTACCACACACTGACACGTCGGTTGAGTGTTTTCGGTCGGTCAGTCGCTCGCTACTTATTGCCTTCGCGAATTGTAAGATTAATTTTTCCTTTTTTTGTTGTCTCGGCACTGCGCTGCGCCGAGTATTTTGCTCTGTACTTTTATCTTCCTCCTGAGGCATGCGTCCTTAATTTGTATATTTTGTCGAAGTAAAAAAAAAAACAGTAGAAAAGAAGTGAATTAGGAGGTCGCGTGCGGTGTCGAAGTTTCGTGAACATAGGTTTCTTACGTACGCAAACTACCCCACTGCTATCTTACCCCGGTGTAATATGTTGTTCGTGGACTAGTTAGTTTACCTTTAGCCTTTTGCGTTCGAGAATTGAGAGGCACGTGGCCTTTACCGTGTCTCATCTTTATTCCGGTTCATTCCTTACTCTTGATTGTTAGTGCACAAAACATTAAAAAAAAAAAAACGATGGAAAGCGAAGCTAAAAGCAAGCAAGAAATCCGACAAATAGGAGATAAGGAATTGGATTTGTAAGGATCGCGCTGTCGCGCTTACTTCCGGTAATACATACATACATACATACACAAGTGTGTGAGATTTGAGGCAAGGCTCAAATGATGTTAGAAGGTTTATATTTTATCGGAACAAGAGCTTAACAGCGAAGAGTGCAATTTTCAACTGTATCTCGATTTATTTTTCTCTTCCTTCTCCCTTTTGAGTAGGGACGGGACAGGCTCCCGACATGTGCGGGCCGATTGAAAAGAAAGCAAACAAAACCGCAATCGCCAGAACACAAACACAAAACCAATATATGCAATAGAGACACGAAACAGCAGAAGGTGGAGAATAAATTTTACATTTTCCTACAATCGAAGATAGATATAGACTTGTGCAACCATCATGCCGGGCTCGTTCGCCAGCGTGCGTGCGTGCGTAGAGCAATAACATCCGAACGGTCGAAGCTCCAAAAAGCTGCTGGTTGCTTCTCTAATCGATTGCAGTCATTATTTCTTTCCAGAACACGATGTAAGCTGTACACACAGTGACGTCATTTCGGGATCGTTTTTGGGGGCGCTGCGGAATTCGCGAACGAGGAAACGAAACCATCGAGCGCGCAGATCATTAGAATTTTTGTACGCGCAGAACGATCGAAATCATCCATTGGTGTGTAGCGTTAAAGAGAAGATCACGATTAATAATTGTACCGGTGGCAGGTCTAGAACGATCGCAACATCTAAGCTTGCTGCGGCTGCTGCTGCAGCAGCAGACCTTGAAGTCCTCGGATACTGAAGCGTCATGCTCGACATTGACTTGACCCCCCTACTCCCCGAAACGAAGAGGGCAGCTTTTGGCATTCGTTCAATCACATATTCGTGTAAAGTACGCATTCCAATCATAGTTTAATCTCTTATCTCCTACCACAATTACTGGTCTACTACTGCTTAAAGGAATGGTTTTACATCTTCCCAACACACGCACACAACATTCGCACACGCTCCTCCAGCGTTCCAATGATTCTTCCGCTAGCCGGATGTTGTAAGTCCAAGTACGCATAATTACCCACGCTTTGCGCTACCGCGAGTTGATGATGATGGTGGGATGGGGGAGGGAACGAGATCGGACGAGTGCGATTGTGCGTGATCCATCCGCGGCACGTGCTGGCACTTAGTCACCTTCTGACGCATGCACAAGCACACGAGTATATTTCATTAATGAACTGTCTATTCTTCCACGATATGGGTGCCGCTCGATGCTACTACCGCGAAACGAGAGCATGTACAGGCATCACTCATGAGTATGATGGGTGGTTGATGCCAATTGGTAACTATAATGCACTGAAATGATCTCCCTCCTCCTCACTGGGGATATTAAAATATGCATTGTTTCTCCGTACTTGTAAGACTTTTTCAGCAAGGGATTCCTAAAATCCGGAATATGCGAAAAAAGTGGATTGCAATTAATGCACCAATAGCCTCAAATTAACCCGCGCGTTAGGATGGGAAACGGGTGTGCAAACAATGTGTTGCAGGTGCAATTACACGACCTAAATGGCCACTAATTGCAAACGTGCTATGGTGGTGTTAAAGGGGGGAAATGAGAGGCGTTTTTGTAGAAGATCCTCGCGTGTTACGCAAGCTGGAAACGTTCTCGGGCAAGGACGACGGACACTCTTGCCAAAAGAGCAACCGTTAAAAAGAGATCCGTTAAATCCGACTCCTTAACCAGCGCTGAGCAAAGTGGCGCAAAGCTTCTTCGCTCGCTCGCTCCCGACGGTTGGCAGGAATCTTGAAAATGGCAAATGATTACGATGCACGCAACCATTTTGTAGGCGAGTTCCTTTGCACCACCTCACCTAACGCCCGACACCCCTAGAGACACCTATTCGTCCCTCGCCACCTAGTCTCGGGGGCGGCAGCAGCAGCAACCAAACCCGGGGCCGGGGCAGTACACTATAGATAAATAGAGTAGTGAACCGGTACGGTGGCGTTAGTAGCTGCTCAGAACTTCACCAGTGCTGTTCTAAGGTTCGCTTGCGCCCACCAAGTGTTTGTTTTCTTCTTCCCTGTTCGAGACCCTCCCCACCCCAACTAGTACCAACAGCAGTAGTTGCTGCCAGCGTTTTATTAGGTGTTGCAAGTGTCGCAGCTTCTTTCTAAGCACTACCTCAGCATTACTAGCACACACACACACACACCCTCCGTGCGCGTCTCCGGCCGTCCTTGGTGGCTCTTCAAGTGCGTGCGTGCGTGTGTTTGCTAGGCCAAGTTCAAACTAGCTCCAACTGCTGCCACCGGCACACCAAAGTCGCACCGCGAAGGATCTTGCGGAGGATCGGAATGAGAGCGATGACAACGGGCAAGGCCGCCGCCAGCGTGGATCGGCTGCTGACAGTCGGCTACGTACTGGTCAGTGTCGGGGCCATGATCACCCTCGTCGGTGCCGGTTTGCGTGAGTATCGTTCCGTTTTTCTTTATTTCTCTCGGTGCTGGGTGACACTATTTATTGATGCTTTATTGAACTTTCCTTGCACTGGCTCGCTAAATGCTACTCTTTAATGTTAGATTAACAATAATGAGGGTTAAATGGTTACGTATCTATTATTACTAACCTCTTGCATCACTTGCTACGGGGAGGGGGAGGGGGAGTGATCATCGAGCAAGATGTTACACTTCTGACGCATTCTACTACCCGTCACCAGTCTGTACCTTTGACCCTAGTTTTACCGGTTTGCTCGCGCAAGTGCCTTCTAACAATGGGCACTGATTACTTGGTACTGCGTTTGCTTATCGGTGGGCCGGGTGTTAATTACAGTGCGCGTCTGATTGCGGTTAAACAGAGCCACTCGCGGGATGGTATCATTTATCAACGGTCGGTACATCCCATAATTGCTCCAGTCTAGTGACTTCGCCGGGAGCGTTGATGAGGATTAATGGGGTAATATAATAAGGCAGTAAGCGCCCTACCGGGGGGGGGGGGGGTCTTTCATATAATGTATTGGGTATTAGTTACATGTTCGATTAGATCACTTGTTCTGGTATCAAACTTGTGTTAGATGGAAAGTAAAGAAGAAGTATTTCTATTCAATCCTAGTCACGGCACCAACATACATACATATAGAACATTGCCAAATACAGAATACTAAGGGTTCCATGCATAAGAGTTCCCCAATATTGCATTTGATTTAAACTTGTTGAGTATTAAACAGTCAAAAAAGTGTGGAATAACCAAATTGCAATATAGTAAAGGAGTAAAGTGTAAAAAATTGCAAATTCCTCTAGCTTTCCCAGTATCCTAAGGATTTTTCTAGAAGCAATGTATACATTCCTCTTCATCATCTAACTCATTCTATTTAACATTACATCCTTTCCAACAAAGTATTTGACTTCTAGTCACTACACCAGCTGAAATCTATCGAGTTGCATAATTTTAATTCCTGGTCACGGCATCAACCTCCATGCAAAATCATTGCACGATTGACATGCGAATGCGTTCTCTTCTATAACATCATAGTCTTATTTATTCATTTTTCACTTAGTATCTTCCATGGGCTTGCCTTAAATAATCTACAAACGCTATCAATCAGCTATAGTGCTATCAATGAACAAACGAGAGACAATTGGTTTTGAGCTAGTTTATACAAATGTTGAAGTCAAAGAATTTTTAGTGTTTGTTGAAGCTTTGCATCTTTGGGTTTATAGGTGCATTATACAAATGTGCAGATTTTGGGAACATAGCTCTTAACAGCTCACGTGACCTGAGAGATTGCTCAGGAGCATAGCGATTCAGCTTTTCCAACAGGTAGGGAGAGTCTATGTCTCCGCTGATTAGCTTCGCGATAAAAGTAGCCTATAATGCCGAGTGTAGTGTTCTAAGGTTTGCAGACCAAGAAGCATGCACCGTGTCAGGTAATTTAATTGCTGTCATGATGCCCATTGTAATCGGTATATTGCTATTCTGGAGAATATGCTTTTGTGTGTTTTCTATCCCAGCCGTCCACATGTGACAGTATGGAGAACTGTAAAGAACTGAGTTAGACTCGAAGATGGATCTTTTCTCTCAAGAGTTTGCCTGATTACAAATTCTAACATAACTATAACTATATTGACTTTGGTTATTATAGAGTGGTAGGGCTCGCGAAATGAATCAAGGATCACACCAAGATCCCTGACAAATGACACGCGAGACAACTTGTAACTGTGTAATTTAGTAACAAAAGTTTAACGGGTTTCGTTGCTTGCTGAATGTCTTGCTAGTTTCCCAAGTGCTCAATAGGTTAAGATTGGGCTCTGGAGCACGAAACAATCATCAATCAAGTGACCTGATAACTGAACACAGTTTAATCTCATCAGAATATATGTAGTCGTACAAAACGTTTTGGAAGGATAGGAGTCAGCTCGTTTATGTAGCTTGTAAATAACAGCGGCCCCAAGTTGCAGCCTTGGGGAACTCGTGAAGAATTTGTGAATGATTCCGAAATGACGTGCCCTATTCTTACAGAATACATTCTGTCCGTCAGGTTGATAGAAATCATAATCATTCGATGACTTAATCGTCTAGTTTTGTCATCGGAAACACAACAGCACCTTCTTCACCTCACCATGATCCGTTCTCTATGTCCCCTGCCATCTCCTTCCCCGCCTTTTCAAACATGAGCAAACGAATGTCAGCTCCATTACAGCCAGCCCGGTCACACTGACTGACCCCCGTCACTGACAGATTAATGAGGATAATTTCTTATCCCACAAGATCCGCATCGAACTGCGTACGATATGCATACGCCCCTTGCCTAATCAGACGGTAGAAGTATCGCGTGCGCTTTCCCGCTCCTTTGCTCATCATCTTTATCAGCTCTAATTCAGCCCACCCCAACCCTCCCAACGAGGGGATAATAAAAATGCACAATTTGTGGTTTTGTGTGCAGGGGAGGTCTGGGCTGGGCTTGAGCTGGTGGGTCATCAAGAACGGCTATCGCGTAATCGGATGAATGCATATTATCGGTAGCTGCTACGTCCACACAATGCTATGTTTTACACCGTGGGCAACCTAACAAGCGCTCTGTAGGCTTCCCAAGCATGATTTGGTGCAGGCGTGATTATCGTCGTTGTTGCTTATATTTACTATTCTGGGGCCGTGGAGGGATCATTTTTGCATTTACTAAACCAAACATTAGGTAGCGAGGGGGAGAAGGGAGCATCATCATCAGCCCAACCTGCTGTTTGCTTCATCATTGTTATTCACGATCGCTTTGTAAAGGGGGTTAGGGCGCGCTGTGAAATTGTGTTTTGGGCCAGCAACGTGCAAGTGTGTGTGTGTGTTAGTTTTTCCACTCTCTTTCGCTCGCTCGCAAAACAAAGTAAGAGTGAGTAAGGCGCGATTTTGATCGTGATCTTGGCGCTAGAGTTTTCGCACGGTGTGTGTGTGTGTGTGTGGAGGGCGGTTGGCTGCAGGCAGTTCCTGGTTCGATAAAACATGCGCGCTCCCTCGCCTAATTGGTACGTCGATAGAATAGAATCGATGTTACACTCAATATGGCTTCTAATACACTACAGGGAAGCTGTGTGCGATCAGTAGCGTTGTATACAGGAACAAAAGTATGTTACAGTTCGATTGTTTGTTTTAAAACATTAATTAACTCTGCTGTTTGCTTGCGATGGACGTAACCTTATCCGGTTGGAGCACCGCAAACAATGTTGAAAAAACGTTGAGTTGACGATGCGTGATGTTTTGCAAACCGTACGATCGTACAAAGCAGCGGACGACACTATTCTCATTCTAAGGAAGACGACGTCCAAGTCAATGCCAACGACACCGCTCAAGCACGTCGTCGCACACATCACACATCACGTTAGAAAAATGTGTAACAACGGAAACGGTGATCATATTTTAAAAGCAGCCAACGATCACATCCAGCTAACAATATTGCTGCAGCAACAGAGAAATAAACAAGATATCAGAGCATTGCTCATGTAAGTGCGCGATAAGTAACACACTTAAGAATCACTTGACAACATCACATGAGCGAGTAACAAGATAAAAATGGATGTTTTTTTGTTATTAATGATACAAAAACCACATAGATCTGCTTCTTCTTCTTCTACCTCACCTGTCGGCCGTGCACAGAAACTAGTTTGAGCTCTCGAGACAGGCATGCGAAACTAGTTACAAGTACAATCTAAGCTGCCAGCCTGTTTCGTGGCTGGATAATCTGCAATGCGAAACTAATCGGCTAATCGGCGTGGCGGGAAGTACTTCCCTACCCTACCCCGTTTCAGTGCTAGTTCAGTACCCTGTCACCTGTCACTACCTAGGTAGTTGTATGAGAAGGTCGGGAATTTACTCACTGATTATGCTATAAACTGGTTGCAATATCTGGATGAATTCATAAACAATAAGTAATTCCCCATGGAGCAGCAGTGTTTCTTCGATTGGGCTTCGAGTGTAGCCGAATGCATTCCGTTATAAAGTCTGACACGCGAGCCAGAGAAGAGTAGCAAAAGGAGAGCACACAAACAAGAGCAAAAAAACACAAAAACACAAATCTCAAACGCACACGCGGTGTTCGTTTGCTACGGTGGCATTGAAGTCTTTCGTGTGTGTTTTTATATGAATGGTGTGGAGCGCGGTCTTGGAGCCTTGTGTGCTCACAAACAAGTTCGAACCGAAAATCCGAGTCAAGTTCAAGGTGAATCAGGGGTGATTTTCCGACCTGATGGGGGTAAACAGATACAGCTACACAGCCACACACGAACAGTGCTCGGAGGGGGAGAATGAAGAGTTCGTTTCCTTTTTCCGCAACACATATTAAATCATTTTGGCAGCTGGGCAGCTTGTTGTGGCAGACACTGCTCGGGTCTGGTGCGTATGATTTGTCTTAAAGCCCCCGCACGCGGCTGGAATATCGTTTTCTCTCTGAGACGCGTCAGCTGCATTTCCCTTTCCTCGCTTTCTTGATTGATGCGCGTAAACAACCAATCGCTCAGTGCACGCAATGTGCGAAAGGGGAGCCATCATTGCCATCATTGTAAATAAGAAAAGATTTAGCGGGAAGCTTTTTCTGTTACATGCAATTGGCAATCGCTACTGCCTGTTCAGCCCGTGCTGTGGCTTGGCAAAGAGGCACGTGGAGCACAAAAAGCGACACCAGCATACGGAACAAAACAATGTACCGACGAATGTGTCAACAAATGCTTGTACCTTGTAAATGCTCCCTGTGCTGGAAGGTGTGATCTTTTTCTCCACCCATTTAATTGCGACGAGAAAGGAGAAAATTAAATAAAGCTCCTACAAATAAACAGACAGTCAGTTGGTACGCGAGTCGTTCGGTAGTGCGTTCATTCCCTTCTCGGCAAGGGTGTTCTAGACGGTCGTAAAACTGTTCCACGACAAACCGCTAGCTGCTAGCTAATTTGTTCTTCAAACATTGACGCCGCGATCAGATGGAGAACGTAAAGAGCGGATCGCAAATGGGAGATAGAGGGCCGTTCTTTCTTTCGAAAGCATGCCGTTTCGTACGTTTGGTAGCATTACTTTGAAACAAGGCGAAAAGAACAGTGATCTTCATGTAGGATCAAGCTTGATTTAAATTATGATATTGAAAGTCCAATAATTAAATCGAAAGCTCTTCCTGCGCTTAATGATCTAATGCTGTAACCGGTTACAACCATTCTAACCCAAACGATCACTTTCATTCTACGCCGATCCTCTGCTCAAACTTGCTAATTGCCAACCGGATAAAAGCAACATTCCGACGCCCGAAAAAAAAGCAAAGGGACTAAACATGTTTTTGGCTGCCTTTTTTTTGCGTACCTTCCATAATCCAAACCATTCAAGCGCCAAGTGATAATAGCCTAAGAGAGGGACAGACAGTAAAGGGTTTTGATATGCCGTCCCTAAGTAATACCTTCGCGAGCGCCACATAAAAATCCCTCATTTCGGGGGGAGGGACAGAACTGCTCGTCTATGATTCACGCAAATTATGATGTGCTTCACGAGCCTCTGTTTTGGGTGGTGGTGGGGCGGTTGGGGGGAGAGGTGAAGCGTTAGAATTAAGTAAGCCTACCGCGAGCTCCAATTGTTTGAGCGCGCCCCTTGTCTCGATGTGTCTGCGTGTCTATAAAATGATGCGAACGCGAGAACGATGCGCAACACTCGGTCGGAGTGCGCGTGACGGATAGGTTCTGCGGCAAGCGAACGTGCGGCAAACGGTTTCACAGCGCGGGTGCTTATATACGCTTTTCGGGTTGCCACTTTTCGGCGTGATACGGACGTGTGTGTGATACGTGGTAGAGTAGAAGTTGCTGCTGCTGCTTTTTTGATTGTTTTGTCGCAGATCGAGATTCGCCTTACAGAAACGATGCAGCAACCAGCGGGGAGGAGTAATCGTGCCGCCCAGTCGGTAGCGCTAGCCGCCGTGCTTGTCCTGCTGGCGGTACATTACAGTGGTGCCGTGTTTCGTACGTATCCTTTCCTGATTATTTTACCGACACCAAAACGACTGGCGGAAGCGAATGAAGAGAAAATTGGGTGCAAAACCAATGCTCAACCGTTAGTGTTATATAATCGTCACTTTGTTCAGGCTGAGCGGTATCCCCTTTTCGTCTGTACGTGTGCCCTTCGCGCTTGATTAGAAGCGATACGGAACAATCGGAACAAATTGGAGTAAATCGTGTTTGTGGTTGGCCATTGTGTTGCTGGTTGAGGCACGTTCTCAAGCCGTTTGGGGGAATAATTAAGCTCGGGTGTGGTGGAGAAAAAAAAAATGTTCCTGAAAGGGTTTTTAAGTGAACTTCAACTACTTTCAAAAAACAAGTAGCACAGCAGTCTGATAATAGGAAGCGAAATGCGAAATACAGTCTTCCTATGAGAAGTGTTTGCAATCGGAACTTAACTCCAAATTCGCTTCGGCTAGTCGATCGATGTGAAGTTATAAATATTCAACAGGCACAGCCAACACTTAAACACCTTAACGGAAGCGAACCGTTTGAAGCAGATTAATCAACCGCTACTCTCTTCAACCCCTTTGTTTTTTGTTTTAGCTACCGTTTTGCGTGCCTGTCCCCGCAACTCGACCGACCTGAACCAGTGCATCATCGAGGTGGTGAACGAGCTGCGACCGCGGCTAGCGACGGGCGACTTTGGCGAAAACTTTACCATCACCTCGCTCGAGCCGATCAAGATCGACCGGCTGACGATCGAGCGGGGCGAAAACTTTAAGGCAAACTTTACCAACTTCCGGATCAGCGGTGCGACGCACGAGAAGACGGGCTTCATCGTGAAGAAGCTAAAGTAGGCGTTGGCGTTGCGATCGGGTTCGTCGCTTGCTAGATCGGGCTAATCGTTTTTTTTTTTGCTTTTTCTTGTTTCGTTTTAGAACCGATATTGACAATCGACAGATTAATGCCACCATCCTGCTGCCGAAGCTGCAGGTCAACTCGAAGTACTCGCTGAAGATGAGCATTCTGGTGCTGCAGATCAATGGCGATGGTGATCTGCAGGTGAATCTGAGTGAGTAACGCTGCTGCAAGAGTTTAGTGTCCAATCGTACTGACCCATACCTTCTCCCCCGAACGACACCAGCCGACACCAAGGTAAGCCTGAAGCTGACGTTCTACACGGAAACGGTCGACGGGGAGGAGTACTTCCGCTTCAATCCGATCAATCTGCGCGTTAAGTTTGGCAAGGCACGGTTCTATCTGAAGAATCTGTTCAACGGCGATCCGACGCTGGAGATGATCGGCAATCAGGCGATCAACGAAAATCCGGACGTGCTGCTGGATGAGGTGAAGGGCGGCATTGAGGAGAATTTGGCCAAACTGTTCACCAAGATTGCGAGCGAGGTGGTCAAGGATGCACTGTTCGAGGAGGTGTTCCCGTGGAGCTAAGGAGGCCCCTCCTCAGCGGCAAGTGTGATAAAGGAAGTGGTGGAGTGTAAGGTGGTGATAGACGCAAAAGAAAGGGGGGGATCAAATATATTGAGAAACAAAACCAAACACGTGAGCACTAAGCTGATGTATGTGATGTGATGTGTGTTTTCTGTTGGTTCCTTGTTGCCTTGCAATCTTGTGCGGCATTTGAGGTGAAGCGTTAGATTTTGAGGAGAAGCAAACGATGCAATAAATATGGAGAATCCTTTTTTTGTAGCTGGCAGAGTTCGATGAATTTTTGTTTTTGAGAACACAATGTCAAACTGGAAATACGATCCATGAATTGCTATTAGCAACTTGATGTTTCCAAAATGTTTATTTTTGTTTTTGATTTTATCAATCTCATCTTGTGTTCCTGGTATATTTTCATTCTTTAATAGGTTATTAGTAAGTTGACGGTGAGATGGCCCGATGGTCGATTCGATAGATGCGTTCGCTCCTACAAGACCGGATCGAATCGATTCTCAAACGAATCATTTGCCCATAGCAAGCAATTGACTTTATCTTGTCTTGGGTGATGATGTTGTAATCTGTCTCGGAAGCTTGTAATAAACCAGCATTCCTGCGTTCAGGTCGTTACCCCAAAAATAATAAAAAGAAGAAGATGATTGATTGTATGCTCCTAACAAGGTCAACCGTTTGAAGCTTACTTTTTATTATTTCACGTCTAAATTTGTGATGTCATTACACCTGCTCTTTTGTTCCAAAATATCGTTTCTAAAGAAGCAAACTAACTTCTCTCTATGACAAAGAATCGACAGAGTTTCATTGCTAAATTGGAAACGTATGCATTCAAGAACAATGCACACTCTCTCTCTCTGCCCCTAAATGTATGCAACACACGGTTGAACCTTGAATTGGTTTGTGTCTTGGCTAAGTCACTATGGGATTGGCCAAAGGTTTAGGTTTTTAAATGCAATATTTACACTTTTAATGACTTCTTATCCTCAATTGTCGGTACATAATAATTATCGCCCCCCACAGAATGGCTGTTGTTACTGCTCGTACAACATAGAGTAATGTCATTGGTACCATTACACAACTGTTTTTAGAAACTTATTACTTCTTTCAAGATTCCTGCTAAACATTATAACCTCGCCATCATTATTATACATCAATAAAGATGCAATTTGGCTGTTAATAACCTGGCTGCCAGGAGCCATTTGAACGCTTTAACTGCTAATGAACCAGCTTTTAATCTTGCTTTGAATTCGATAATGCTGTTTGAGCAACTGAATTAACATTTTAGGCTTTAGGTAATTACATTTAAATTTAGCTAAAAAGTTAACATTCTTTTTAATACACAGCCGCTCGTTTAAAGTTCACCGCCGGCTTTGACAAACACTTACGTACTTTTGGGCTGTAGATAAACCATGTAGAACAACAATTTTGTTTACCAGTGCCAATCAAAACATTACCGGAAAGAGCTTTAAAATGTTAACAATTTGTAGACAGACCACCAACAAACGCCGTATTGCTTTTTGCAAACTTGGCAATCATTTCCGATCGATTTTGTGTACCGATCGGCGCGATACGATCCACGACACCACACTGCCCATCCAGCCGTGGGGAAAACCCTTATCGGCTTGTCAATTAATTACAGTAAATATCAGTCTACTGCGTTGTGAAGCTTTTCAAAAAGTTGTTTTATCAGAATTGGGTTTTTAAATGTTACAAAAAAATCCAACAAAGCGGGATAAAACCATCCGCAACCGCACCTTCCCGTACAGGTTAGAAAGTCGCTTTACAGTCGTCGTAAAGAATCTACTCTTGTTTAAGCTTGGCAGGATGGCTCAATGCTAAGCACAAATTCCTTCACGGCAAGCGCCTGTCCGATCAACCGGCAGCACACCGTGTTTGCCTTTCCAATCAACCTCCCGGGCTCCAGCTCCCGAAAATCTTCTTCCCTTAACTTCGACGCTCGTACAATACAAACATCGCCGCGAACATAAACTGCGCGAACTGCGGTGGTGATTTGGCTAAAAAAAACAAAACAAAACAAACTACGACAACGCCGAATTCTGGCCAACACGATGATGGCATCAGCAATGGCGTCTCGATCGTTGTTTGGTGCCTAACGCCACTATTTATATTCACCCGCTTTCCAGCCGTTTCCTTCCCTCCGCCGGCGGACAAAAGCATACATTTTATCCAGAATGTATGATATTGAATACTGGCCTCAGGATTAGAACGAATTGAAGATCACCTTTTCGGAGGTTAAGTCGCCACGTTTTCTTCCTTCTTTGAGCTCAAAACTGCATCCGCGAATGCATCCGCAGAACGGTGCAGCTGGAGTGTGGCAGGCTTAACCACTCGTTGACCTACCCCTCCGACCTGGCGCACACTACGGAGGCCGCAAGTAGGCAGCCCGGAACAGGCTCACACCGCCCATCACTCCCCCTCTTGGGTGCGTATGTGTCGTTCGTCGATCGCGATCGTTGCTGTGTGCGTACGTGTGTGTGTGCGTCGCGATCGTTGCGCGCGTCGCGCACGTTCTGGACCACAGTCATCTATAAAAGGTAGCCGCCAGTCGATCATCGGCGATAGTAGCGATCGTTCTGCGTTCGATTTCGCAGCCTGGCACGGTAAAGCAACACACAGCCACGCATTCTCTCGTTCTTCGTCCACCCAACAGGCAGAGGAAAAGTGAGAGTGCGTTCCGTTCTTTGCGGCAGCAATAAAGAGGACACGGAGTTTGGAATCGAACACGCTGCTACAACGCCAGCGGCTTTCCAAGGATTCTACAGCGCGCAAGTTCACGGTCACGGCGGAGCCGAAAGTGAAGTGCACGTGTGCTGAGTGTACAGACTGAGGAAGTGAGGGTGTAAACAACAGTGAGAAAGAAAGTGAAACCGGAAAGTAAACCAGCCAGCCGCCCAAGCATGCTGCCAACGACGAACCTGGTGTGGATCGCCCTAACGGCGATCGTGTACCTCGGGGGAAGCTTCGCCGCACTCCGTAAGTGTCACCGCTAAGCTTACGAGCTCAGCGTAGAATAGTAATTTTTGTGCCAATTTTCATGGAAATGTGTGGAATTTTCCTCGCTACGAATAACCACGGTGTAATACGTAACGAGTCTGTAATTCATGTCATTAGCTTCCCCCAGCGATTACGTTACCGTACGGTTGCTTGCGATCTCTGCTCCAGTTTTCCAAAAGCCTCAGCCTACTCTTCCCACGCTCATGTTCCGTTCGCGAGCGGAATCTGCCTTTTGGGCGGAAATAATTTCACCGTCAGCCGTCAGCTTTTCCGACCTGCATTCCTGGTTGGTTTCCTCCGAGGGGTGCATCTGTATTGTGGACTTGGAACTTCTCGATTCCCGTGAAATACGGTGGGAGACCGTCCGTCGAGAGGGGGCTGTGGGGTTGGGAATTGTAATTTAGCAATTGGGATGCGATACGATCGTAAGTGCGCTTCGACTGGAATGGCGATCCTATCGTGGCCGATGTATGTGTGTGTATGGCTTGTAGCTTGCATAATCGTACGTGGGGAAAAATTAACCTCATCTCCGGGTCTTATGTACGATTAGCAGTGAAGTTGCATTAGGAAAATGGTTTAATTGTCCAATGAATTAAAGTGGAATGTTCTGCTAAGCTCAGGCGTGAGCGTTGGAACGATTTAGTAAACAATTAGTTTCGATGGGATTTATAGTTAACTTAAGAGTACAGAGAATTCTGGATTTCGGAAGAAGAGAGATGAAGAGATCATATAGTAACTTCGCCATATCTTGGATTCTCTCTATTGCAGTCCTGCAAAGAATAGTTTTTTTCTCATTTCAAACCATATCATATATTTAATATTTAGAACTATTTATCTAGAACGTATTTATTGAAATACTGATTTTACAGCTTTAGTTAACTCATATTCAAAAACGATGAACTTATAGGCTTTGATGACTTTGAAGAAAAGTAGAACGGGCGCGAGAATAATATTAAAAGAAGAGTTAGTAATAAACAGCTAGAATGAGTAATTGACCATATTTTCATGAACAAGTTGAAGTTAATACGTTGTGAAATAAACTCAAGAAATCGTCTAAAACTTATTCTGGAGGCAGCTGGATAAAAGTCTCCCATTGATAGGCTTTGAATTCTTACCAATTCTAGGTCTGTTTAACACTAATTTGAGGTACTTGTCCATCTTATACGGTATAGAAGTTGCTCTTTCATCTCTCTTAGAGCTTCTATTATGCAGGAATCGCCATAGAAAAGCTGATAAAAGTAAAAATATGCTACCAAATTGTATAAACCAAATTGTATAAAAAAATAACCAAATTGTTACAACGTTTTCCACAATCTAAAACGAGCTTATATCTCGAAATTCAAGTTGGACATACATTCAGATATTTTTGGAGCAAAAGAATTGATTGTAGAATTGATTGACCTGATTGTGTTTGTACATATGATACCAGAACCTAAAATTAAAACATTCCTGTGCAGGATCACACAGCAAATTACCATTCATCTCCAATCAGCTCGTAAGCTTGTAATCAAAAGTGCAACACCGCATGACCGCGCACTTCTAGCCCATTCCACCGCTCACGTGAGCATGAATGCGCAACCAGCAAACACGGATTGTAGAAATGATATGTTTACTGCTAGTCCTACTCAAAATCACAACCTCGAGTGTCCTTACGATACGCTTCAGTTAAGTCGGAAGAACACTAAGTGGCTGCACGCGCCAACTGATGCCCTCTGCAAAAACGTGACACTTGACCTCGGGAACCGGACGGGTACTGTAATCGGGAAACCGTGTAGTTAGCGCACCGTGTAATCTACTGGCATAGTGCACCACATTCGGTGCGGTTGAAAGGTCACGCTTGTTTTCAATTTTGCGCCTAGCAAACTGGTTCGCCGGTTAATGCCATACCCAGGGGCAGTGCTTACTAACGGAACTTCTAACGTTTTTCCTGTGGTTTGGTTGTATTGAATCCTCGTACGATGACGCTCAACCGCCCTAGACCGCTCATGATTATTAACCCCGGTTCAGGCCGTAATAGCCCGTGAGGACATACGACCTTGGCCGTAGTGTCGCTTGTCGCGTCGTTTGCGCGTACGTTCCGGTTGTGGTTCTGTTCTGCCTCCGACTAATTGAGGCGTGTGCGCTAAAACCAGAAGAGGCCGTTTAATTGTTGCCCGATTAACCCGGGCCTGTGGCGTATGGCCCGGGGAGTCTCTCTTTCTCTCTCTCTCGCTCTCTCTATCTCTCTCTCTCTCTCTCTCGATCCCGATCGACACAATTGTTTGAACAATCTTACGCGCTTACCTTGCGCCGAGTGCGTATGAGTCACGTGTCTCCGATTAGACCGTGGCGTTGAGCAATGCAGTCCAAAACCCGAGAGATGTGTTGAATTTCCGCGCACGCACGCACAGTTATGTCGCCTTTTGTTAGGAAAAAATGCATTACATTAAACGCTGCAGAACCTTCTAGTATGATCAGTGTGTGTGAGTAGTAGCTTGTTAATATTCCCGACAAGTAGCCCCGTAGTATTGATTGAACGGTGGCCTCTCCCCACGAAAGCGTCTTTGTGCACTTGACATTGAGCGCGGTTTGACAGCACACAGTCTCTTCGGTGGGCTGGAACTGCCCTACCCACACCCGTTTCCGGTCATCAAGTGCGACGATGATTTAATAGCCCCCCCGTTTCCCCTTTTCTTTCTTTATCACCACCGCTCCAGCGTCCTCCATCAAGGTGTGCTCGAGGAACGATCCCGAGCTGAGCCGGTGCGTGATCGAGGCGGTGAACGATCTGCGGCCCCGGCTGGCCACCGGCAAAATTTCCGACCAGTTCCAAATTCCACCGCTGGAACCGCTCGCCCTCGCGACGGTCAACATGGACCGGGGGGCCGAGCTGAAGGCCACCTTCAGCGAGCTGCTCGTGTCGGGGCCGAGCAAGTTCAAGATCGACAACTTGAAGTAAGTGAAGCCCGTTGTTGCGGCGCTGTTTGCTGGTGATTAGATGCTTACCTCTATTCTCTCTCTCTCTCTCTCTTCCCTCCAAACAAACCAAAAGGGTCAACATCGAGAAGCTGATCTTCGACTTTAACATCTTCCTGCCGAAGCTGTCCTTCAAGGGAAAGTACGATCTGAAGATTAAGCTGCTGCTGCTTAACATTGCCGGCGTTGGCGACCTTTCCGGAGTGATCGGTATGTGGGAAGCCAGCTCTAGAACGTTCTACTTCTTCTCGAACATTGCTCACAATGCTTTCCTTTCCCTTTTTTTGTCCGCCCCCACTCCTACGCACAGAAAACAACCAGGCACGGGTGAAGCTGCTGTGCGAAAAGTACGCCAAGGACGGCAAGGAGTACGTGCGCGTGAAGAAGCTGGTGGTGCGCATCCAGATCGAGAAGGGCCGGTTCGACATGAAGGACCTGTTCCGGGGCGATCCCGTCCTCAGCCAGGCCGGCAACCAGTTTATCAACGAAAACTCGCGCCTCTTCCTGGACGAGCTGACGCCCGGGCTGGAGCGCAGCCTGTCGGACACGTTCAAGGCGACCGCGAACGAGATCATGCAGCAGGCGACGTTCGACGAGATCTTCCCTGCGTAAGTGTCTGCATTGCATTGTGTCTGTTGGTTTGTGTCGTCCTGGGAAGGAGAAGGAGTAAGATGATCTGTGATTCTGGTGCGCACGAGATGTCGCATCTTGGTTTGGAGGCTGCGTACACACACAAAAAAGCGCAGCGTTTTACGCGTTTAAAAATGTACCTTTTTGTCTAGGTCTGTAGCTCTAGTAAGACACGGTGTAACCCGTGTGTCTGTGTGTCTGTAGTACGGTACTCAATTACTGGGAGGGTAATAAGTAATAAAAAACACAATGGTTGTTTTACAATAAAGCTTAGTGGACGCTCGGAAGCGGAAGTATAGCAAGACGCAAGACTGATGATCGGGTGTCAACGGGCGCATCAAGTGAACGTCCGAAACGTCGTTTCAACCCCGGAGTTAGCCAGATGATGACAGGCGGCGGCAAAGGGAGAGGGGGGCAATCTTTTCATCACAGCCTGTGTTGTCTGCCGTTCTTTGGCAGTGCGGCCCGTGCACTTCCGTGTGATCCGTTCCTCTGTTTGCTGGATGACGGAGCAATAAGCTCAATTATGTCGGATGGCGCCTCATAATCTCGGAGAAGGATCGAGACGGTAAGAACTCTTTCCAACACGCAATACCGGCTTGTATGAGCAGGTGGAACTCAGAGGGTTTGAGGAATGATGATGGAACCACTTAGCACCACTCGATCGATATGGATGTGCAGGGGGTAGGCAATAATTACATTGATCTAGCGCTGACTACCGTAACCACAAAAGCAGCGGCAAAAAAACACATCATAATAATGCTCACTTGTTCGCTTTCATTATACGCTCGGATACGTCGCTACAGGCGGCCCTGTGATGAGAATTTCTCACCCGCTTGGGGCGGTAAGTGGGCCTATCCTATAAAGTACTCACTTCTCTTTGAGCTTCTCAGACGTGCCCCGGCCGAACATAAAAGAGTGATATGATTCATGCGTACTGCGTCAATCGGTAAGCGTAGAGAGTGCCAGCGCTTACTTGTGTGTGTGTGTGTTGCTATTGGCCTTTACTGGAAGTGTTACTATTTCTAGACATTTCTCTATCGATCGTATTAGCTGTGTGATTATGGGTGCAACTAGTATGTACGTCATACTAGAAGAGATTGTTGGATTAGCATATCTTGCATCGAATTAAACGGCTGCAAAACGGTTGCATTTTTTGCTTTTGCGAGAAATTCTGCTCCATGTGTTCATGGCTATAGTACTATCTTGTGTGTAAATTGTAATTTATAAGGTTGAGTTGACTACAAAATAGGCAAAGCAAGGAAGAGAAACATTAATTGATCTTTTATGATCATTCACGGCACCCTGCAGCCTCTTGTAAGGCAAAGCGAATGAATCATTTTATAAAATATAGTGTCACTTAAAGCTTATCAAAGGTCCTTATCTTTATAGGCTAGTTTTTATATATTTTTTTTATATTTTTATAGCACATTTTAAAATCTCCATCAGAGATGTCAAACTGCAGATTTCGATAACTGCACCGGAGATTTGATGATAAATCAAATAAGCATGTATAGATGTTATTCCTTTTTTCCAAAATTATCACATAAAAACGTGAAATACAATGCTATAGAACGATTCAAGAATTCAACCATTGAATAGATTATATCAATTACTACTATTTTAAGCTATCAAAATATTTTAAAATCTTTTATGGTTTGTGATGTGATCCTGATGTAGAGTAACACAACTTTATAGTAAAATCCAAACATCAATCTTAATTTTTTTGTTTTTGTTTATTTTTATAGAGACATTGAGCCGATTGACCTCATTCGCCTCTTTATCTAAAAGCTTGCGAATATGTCGCTAAAACATGTATAGGTTGGCATATCTCAAATTCACTGATTTGAGTGTTCTTCTTATATGGCATCGTGACTGGGCTGGGCTATTTCAGCGACATATTGATTACCCATAGCAGAATAGTCAGTACTAGAGTTGGGTTCTATGAATCTTTCGTTGAGAGTCGTTCTTATAAATCTTCAGCGATGAGGGATTGGAATCTCGAATTGGTATCACCAAAGATTCAAAAATGTCCAGAGATTCATACATATTTAAAGATAAATTATTCCCCAAGGATTCATAAAAGTCTTCAGATTCACGAATCTCCAATAGTTCATGAATCTCGAAAGAGGCAAAGATTCATAATTCTAAAGAATTCATAAATCTATGATTGATCTATGATCTATGATCTATAATATGATCTATGATGAATGAATCCCTATTCATCTTTGCCGCATGTAAGAATTTCAAAATATTGAATTTGCGCAATCCCATGGTACAGTGGTTAACTCGCACGACTTAACAACATATACGTCGTGGGTTCAAGTCTATCTTTGGTCATCTCCTCCGCAACAAAGCAAACTATCCGACTACGTGGTACTTACCAAGAGGTCTCGAAAGCTTGTATAGGTTAGCATGGTCACATAGGTTGTTACACCAAAGAAGAAGAATATTTAGCTCAAGCTCAATGCATTTTTGGAGATTTATGAATCCTTTGTGATTCATGAATCCTAAGAGATTCGTAATTTTTTCGAGTATTGCGAATCTTTTGCGTAACAAAATCATTGAGAATGCTGAATCTGTCCAAGATTCAGATTCATGGAAACATTTCAAAGATTAATTAAGAACCATGCATCTGATTGAGATTTACCCAACACTAGTCAGTACTACACATGACGGGGGCACGGTCTATACTGAGCTTGAGTTCTTGATGGACCTGTTATTAAGGCGTGCAAGTTGAAGACTGTACCAAGATACAGGCTAATTTTAATGTTCATTAATCCAAAACATCAATATTTTACTTTTATTTTCATTTGCGATATTTTTAAACATGAGGATAACTGAGAATAGCTGCCAAGAATTCATTTGAGGAGCATTCCATTATCTTAGGTTGATGGTTTAATTGTTAAATGTTTTTTACTCATTTTTGATTTTTTTTTTTGACGAATTTTGATAAATTTTATGATTCCAATATTTAGCCTCGTACCTAAATTTGTAGAATTTGGAGCAAAACCGAAGCAATGTACAATTGTTCCCATCGCACGTATTTGGCAGGCAAATTAGTTTGACTGATCCGATCATAAACCATCAGCATAGATAAGCAAACAGAGATAATAGAAACACACTCATAGATGCATTGTGTGCAATAAATCAAATGAATCATCATTCTTCCCTCGCAAAAATCGTTGTCACGTGCACAGCGATACCAAACAAAACTGTTCCAGCCAATATGCATGATGCGCTTTCCCAGAAGCTGTCCCACACTTTCTCCGAAACGATCAAGCGATCCTCAGCGGCAATCATCGCTGTAGATCCCCATTTTGCTGAAGATAAGACAGTCGGTGTTAGATAATCTATCCGCGCCTTCCTATTTCTCTATTTCCTTTTCGCGTCTCTCTCTCTCTCTCTCTCTCTCTCTCTCTCTCTCTCTCTCTCTCTCTCTCTCTCTCTCTCTCTCATACACACACACACACACACTTACACCCTCAGAATGCACTTGTTTTTTGCCATTCATCCCAACGCAATGAAGGGAATTCCGTGTCAACAGTCAAGGCAAAGCAACGATACACACTACAGAAAACAAGGTTGATAATGGCATTAGATCTGTGCCTTTGGCCTTTCGGCCATTGTCTCCATTGATGATGAGACACTAACCCCTCCCTTACCCCCTTTTTCCCGCTTCCCCGTCCAATCGCACTTCCGTGGTCAGGAAATGAAATGAAGCCTTCCTGGTGGCACCATCCCATCCCTTCTCCCACGGCACGGTACGGCTCGGTGGGCCGGAGTGTCATCGTAACAATTTGCACATCAATTTTAATTTGCCCCACGCGCGTATGTGCACCATCATTGTGCCACACGTTCGTTGGGGGAGGGTTCAGGGGAAAGAATGTGCCGATTCCGTGCTTATCAACGGTGCGTTCTCTGACTCACGTTTTCCCAGCGCGCGCGCCTTGGAATTTCGCTGCTCGCTCGCTGCTGTTCTTGCCAAGAGGAGAGAAGGAAAGAGACTGCCCGAAGAATCTCAGACGGTTTGTGGTGGCGCGGGGGGGGGGTGGGGGTGGAACGAAGTGGGGTGAGTAGGCCTGCCGGTTGTTGTGTGTAGGCCGTGGGTGCATGATTATGACAAGCTCTCAGCATCTTTCGCGCAGGCAAGTGACATGGAGGAAGAAGCTGGTAGAAAACCAAGTGCGAAAGCGCGGCCAAAGAAAGAAAGCCGTCCCTGGCCATCAGAAGAAAAAAAACAACAACACCCACGTTTCCTCTCGTTTGGTTGATGCGGGGGACGGTGAGGGAAGCCGGTACGGCGGCGACGATAAGTTGATCGAGCGATCAAGTGGTTCCTTTCTTCGCTCTTTTTCTCTCCATCGTTACCACCGTACACACGCTCTTTCGCACGCTCTTTCTCTTGTGCTTGTATCGTTAGATACGGGCCCGTGTTTCTTTTTGCGTTCGTTTGGAATTTGTAACATTCTTTCTCAGGCTCTCTCTTTCTCTCTCTCTTTCAAGGTGGCAACGATGGTTGGTGGTATCCAATTTTCCACCAACCCCCACCCAATCGTGGTGAGTGAAAACAAACACTCCTGAAGCGTACACAACATGCGAAACACTCGAGCCGATAGAGAAAGGCGGAAGCGGGAAGAAGTGAGGAAACGCTGCAACTCCAAAGGAAAGCAGCCGGCTCTTTCTCACTCTCTCCCACTCTCTCTCTGGTACGCTCGCAATTGCTGGCCCGACTGTTAGCGGGGTGAAAATGGCATTAGTTCTCGTTGCCGTGCGGTGTGGTGCAGTTCGAATGTTCAACGGAATAAGGCTCGCGCGCGCACGCTCGGATTAGAAACAAACCGAGACAAACCACGGACGGACTTGCAGGAGTTTGAAGGAGCTTCCGTGTCAACAGAAGAACAAAAGTCCCGGAAAAAACAAAATAAACAAACGGCAGCCCGCAGAAAATGGAACCCCGCTGGAGCGCCTTGGGCTGTCTGCTGATCATGTGCTGGATGGCAGTTCGGCCGGCGAGCGTTGCAGCATTCCCGCGTAAGTGTCGCGCACCGTTTGGCGACGAAAAAAACAACATAGTTCAGAATGAATAACAGAAAGGTGTTTGATCTCGGTGTAATAGTGCTGTTCACCGGGTTATGACCCGTCCGACGCGGTACAGAAGTGTGAAGTGTGTGTTTCTGTGTGCGCGCGAAGTGTCCACGCGTTGTTACGGTGTGTTAATTTAATCGCTAAACAAGTTCGAATAAAACGGCCAACCGGCCGACCGGCTCACACTCGCGGCACCTTAACCTTGGGTGCCCCCAAAGGAAGGGAGGGAAGGGGTTTTTACGCTCGCGCTTCCTGTGTCGCGCTTTTTAAGTCTGTGCCGCTGGAGCTGCAAACTCTTCAAGATACTGATCTTGGGATGGAAATGGTATGGAGGTGCACGATCGCTGTTTCACACCTGGAGCCCTTTTGTTTATTGCTTTTTAATACAAACTAAGACAGAGAGGGAGAGAGAGAGAGAACAAGAGAAAGAGCATAAAACCCGGATGGGTCAACTTGAAGGGTGAAGGCCGTCGCTTTACAACCCGGAACATCACGACTTGGCAAAAAAAATAAGGGAAAAAGGTCGAAGAAATGATCGCGTGTGGTGTAGGGAAAGGTGGTGGTGAAAGGGGAATAAAAGGTACATTTTGTACACCCCGCAAGTTGCAAGCCAACAGTGAATGGGACCAAATCCAGTTTGCGGAAGGTATCATTGTGCTGCTGACCTTTGGGCGCAAGTTTTTCCACAGGGACAGAACCTGGATTGGAACTGTTGTTGTTCCTTTTGGCTCCACTGGACGCGTGTTCCTCGTTTTTCAGTGCTATAAATATCCAGCTCTCCGGCTCTGTGCTATCGTGCAAACCATTAACGAATTGATAGCGAAGTGGACGGGTGGAGTGAACGCAAAATGACGCACCAATCCTCCTCCCCCCCCCCTTTCCCATGGACGCCCGGGTGGTTTCCGGCGCCCGGTTGGTTTTGCCGATAAGCCGGCTGGACAACGACACGCGTCTCAGTAGTCGCGTTCGAAGTTGTCGTGGACTGGTGGAGTGATTGTGGATTTTTTATTACAGCTTAACGGCGATGTTGTACAGGCGATGTCTCTCTCTCATGTCTCTTGTTCAATTGTCGCTATTGTAAAAAAATTTACATACGTCACTTTAAATCGTATGGCCCATGTCAACAAACGGCACCGCACAGTAGCACAGGCATGCTTCACTTCAGAAACACCCCAACATGTGCCACTGGGCAAGGTTAATTGGTGTGAGCACACGATTAATTGGGGACCGGTTGGGGTGTGTATGTCTCTGCTTTAATCGGGCCTCTCCGCTGTCTGATCGCCAGCTGTCGTGCCACTTTTGACTCCCCACTGTATTTAACTTTAATTCAATTAGCGGATCTCCACCGCTAGAATGAAATGTTCCAACCAAGAATGTGCAAAAAAGCAACGCTTCAAAAAAACGAGCTAAAGATTTACGGTTTTATTAAGCACCAACACACACACCCCGTTACGTTTGGGTCGCGCGCGCGTTCAAGAACCCGAAACCTTACGGTAGCATGATGATTTATGGTTTTTTGTGTTGGAGTCAGCAGAACACTGTCTCTGCTTTGCAGGTTTCGGCTGCTAAACGTGTCTCTGATTGCTTCTTTTCTGGTGTTTCTCTTTCGCGGTCTAACAGGCACTGGTTTCGAAGAGTTTCGGTGTATGCGCTCCAGCCCGTCGCTCAACAAATGCATGGAGGGTGCGATCCAGCACTACATCAGCCACATGTACAGCGGCACGATCAGCGAGCGTACGACGGTGTCGTCGCTCGATCCGCTCGTCCTGCCCGACGCGACGCTGATCGAAAACGATGAGGTCGTGTCGACGTTTACCCACCGCCAGACGACCGGCTTCCGCAACATGTACATCACGGACGTACGGTAAGAAAATGGTTCGTTCTGTTAAAGAATGTCTTAATTTATGAGGAAACTTCTGCTTCTGCTTCTGCCACTGCCAGATCGGACATAAGCCGGTTGGAGTTTTACTTCAAGTTTCACATCGCAGCGATCGACACGCGCGGCTCGTACCACGCGCGGCTACAAGCACGACCCGAAATTGCCGAATGGTCCCAAATGACCTACTCGATACGTAAGTTTTCGGATTATTATTAAAACCAAAATGGGCATTCTCTAAGCTCAACTCTTCTCTCCTCCAACAGGAAACTCCTCGATTCAGCTTCAGCTGAAAGGCTTCAACTACGAGCAGGACGATCGCGTCTACCTGAAGGTGAACGTTACCGACTGGAGCCAACAGATCGGTGATCATACGGTCGGCTTTCGGTGGTTCACGATGAGTGGCAACTACAGCCAGTTTAGCGATCGGTTCGAGCAGATCCGGGGGCGCGACATCCTGCCGGTGGTGGAGCGCGATCTGGTGCAGAGTGTGCGGGATCGGTTTCAGCGGCTGCTGAACGAGATCCTCCGGTTGGCACCGTTCGAGCGGTTCTTCCCGACGCGCTGACGGGGAAATGGTAGTATCGACAGAATGTTTTGTATATATGCTTAGGAGGATACCTTTTTGCCCCCCCACTAGTCCGAGGGTTAACGATTGGGGAGCCGTTTTTTTCTTTGTTTGTTTTACGAATAAATCAAATTTGAACTGTAGGAAAGCGAAGAATGACTGTGGAAATTGGAAGCTGTATGAGAGTTTGTGTGCAATTTTGCCTTATAGTGTGCAATGTTCGGCGAAAGATAGGGGTCTTGTATGCAAGGTTGTGATTATTCTTTGGAAAGGAGATATTTAGCGATTTTTTCCCCACAGTAGTACAATTTCTATCATAATTTAAGATTTTGACTTTTTATCATATTTTACGACTTTGAAGACTATCGTGACAGTTCAACATATTGGAAAAGTCCATTTTGAATCCTTCTTAAATTTTGAGTAAGGCGTCATCCATCAATTACGAAACGCAAAAATTGCAAATGAACCAAAAAATCACAATCAATCAAATTCAAAAAGATTCTAATAATCGGATGCTCAGCACGGTTTGCAATGTCCTTGCATCATCATCATCAAAAGCGTTACGCATCCAGCTATCTTCCTAGTCCTCTATGAATGTGTCCATCTTTCCAAAAATGTTTATTTGTCTCTAGATGTTGTATCATCATCATGATGCATCATATCACATCATCAACATATGTTACGCTTCCTCTTCTTCTTTCTAGCTCAACAACCGTTATCGGTCAAGGCCTGCCTGTACCACTACTACTTGTGGGCTTGGCTTTCAGTGACTTATTGATCCCCCCATAGCAGGATAGTCAGTCTTACGTATGGCGGCACGGTCCATTTGGGGCTTGAGCCCATGGCAGGCATGTTGTTAAGTCGTACGAGTTGACGACTGTACTACGTGATCGACTGAAATGTTACGCATGTCTTACAAATCGTACAAATGTTACGAACAAAATCGTTATTGCTTCCAAAAGTTGCTGCTGCAGTTTTGATCTATGTATCCATACAATTACAACCACTGATCAATTCTGACGAAAAAACGGCTGACTGCATTAGTTCCCTCTTGTTTCAAACGAATAGGGTTTATATGGAGTTGCATCGGTATTACGTCTGTTAACAACGTCAGAGTTGATTCTTATACCATTTGTTTCGAATAGAGTGTCGTCACTAGCGACGAATAGCATGCTACCATCCTGAAATGCCTGCCTGTGTACAATCGAGTGGCACACCCACTGTGGTCGTCGCACTAATGGAATGCAACGTTACTGCGACGATCCTGTGTTAAGTTTTTCCGTCCACCCGTCTGTGATAACCAAATTTGACGGACTAAAGGATGGTCTATTCGGCTGTGTAGTACATAAAAAGTAGCGAGATCATTTCTAGGCCGACATCACCGCGAAGGTTGTTAAATCACGAAGAAGAATGCTCGTTTATTACTCATTTGTTACTCGAAATGTCGACACCCATCTCTCCCACTCTATCGGCGTTACCTAATTGATGGATGACGCCTAAGCCTTCTCGCATACAAGCGCTTGCGCGTATCACGCGATCACTTGCACGCAACCATCCCTTGTGCGCATCGTCCGTCTCGTTCGCACGCTGCCTTAACCACACACAAAGACACACACACAAACCGCCCATGACCTGGGCCAAGGATGCGGGGCGATGAATCGCACGCGCCTACCGTACCGAAAGACCCCACCCTCAGTTCCCCCCAATCCCTTCTCAATCCTCTGTTCGTCCAAAAGGCAAGCGGGAACTTCATTGAGCCAAATTCTCTCAATGAATTTTGATTGTGCCGCATTTAGCTTTTCGGGATGGTTGAGCGTTTTATGTGCCGAACTGAACGACCCTTCCCCATTGAAAAAAAAAGAAAGAATTGAAGTCGATCTCGATTTGCCCTCGATTGGCGTCGGGGCCGGTGGTTTTTTGGTTAACAGAGTTCGATCGGTTTGCCCTTAACGATGTGCGGAGTGTGAAACTGTGCAAGCGAACGGAAGGTTGCATCCCGCTGCAAGCCTGCAAATTGGGGACAGTAACAACCGAAACCCGGTGACAAAGTGATGCTGTTGCAGTGCTAGTCCCTCCTCCGTGCTGGCGCCATTTGTCGCCATCACACACACATGCACACACGCACTCAACAACAGTGAGTTAATTAAATCAGCGCGAATTTCAATTGATCGAATGTTTCGTTTGTTTTCGCTGTTCGTTGTTGTTGTGTTTTTATTTTCTCTCTCTCTCTCTCTCTCTCTCTCTCTCTCTCTCTCTCTCTCTCTCTCTCTCTCTCTCTCTATGTGTATCTTGTTGCCGGCGCTGTTGCTTTCCAGAGCGCCCTCGGAGTCCCGCTGTGTTGTCATAGTTGTGGTGGGCGCGCCAGATCACACGCTGGGGGAAGCGCACACGATCACGCTGACATAGAACGATCTGTGGAAACGGCTTTTTTCTGAAGCTGGGCGTTAAGAGTTGGAACCGTTTTGGGGCGTCTAAATGTGTGTGTGTGTGTGTATGTGTTTGTTTAACTGCTCCAGTTGAGCATGCGGGGGAAGAAGGGAAGGTTAATTTTTCGCAACAAATTTTAGCATCGCAACGGTATGCGTCGCGCCACTTGTGCTCGATCGTTCGTGGCGTGCGGTAGTGCACGGTCAGTCCTGCCGGGAAAGACTCGCTCGCTCGTTCGTTCGCTGATCTCGCCGTGTTCGTCCAATTCTTCTACACTCGTCCATCATGGTGTCTGCCGGGGAGTATCTACGGACGCTGGTAGTGCTGGCCGCCATCAGCTCGCTGCGATTAGTCGGCGGTGCGCCGATGCGTAAGTATTTTTTCCGACAAGTGTAGCTCCGCCCTGATCAAGCCAGGTGACAGTGATGCAGGGATTCATTTTGGGTTTTTTTATTCTCCCTCAAAAAAACAACAAACAGGTGGAATCGGTGATGGCGGAGGATGTAGGCGGAGTGCAGCGACAGAACTGCCCGCGTGCATCGGTACTTCGATTCAGCACTTTGTCAACTTTCTGTCCAGTGGGAAGCTGTCGCCGCGCCACACAATCACCCCGTTCGATCCGCTGCTACTGCCCAATATGACCTTTGGGCAGGCCGTCTACGTGAACCGATACCTCGTAGGGTTGAAGAATGCTTTCATCCAGAATGTGAGGTGTGTGTGTGTGTGTGTGTGTGTGTGTTTCTGTGTTCGTTTGAAAGCTTTGTTCAACTGATGTTCTAATTCCGGGGGTGTGTGAATTCTTCCTTCTCCCGCAGAGTGGACATGGAAAAGCTAGAGTTTAACGTGACGGCCCTGATGCCCGCGCTCGAGATGCTGGGCATGTTCTCGATGGAAACGGTCAACGATCGGCATTCGGTGACGGATCACTCCATCCTTACCTTCTCCATTCGTAAGTATTTACACTCTATCTAATTGATCTCTTTCTCTCTCAAAATCTAATTCCTAACACAACTCTCTTCTTAACAGGCAACACAGCGGTAACGTTTGTCGGGAAAGGCACCCTGTACACCGCAACCAGTGGGACTAGTGGCACGGTGGGCAAGTACCTACGGCTACACCTTACCATCCCACAGATGGTGATCGGTGGCAGCAGTCTGGCGGACAGCGATCGTCACCTAACGGACGCCAGCCGGACGGTTGCCGCGGCCAAGCTGAAGCGCCTGATCGAGAAGGACCTTCGGCTGCAGCTGGCCAAGCGAATACAGTGCGTCGCGAATGAGGCGCTCGCGGTGACACCCTTCATCAAACTCTTCCCCGTTTGACCGCGTACGGTTGGCCTGGGGTAGGATGAGAACATGTCCGTGAAAGGGTTGGTGGGTGGGGGTGGCGGACACATCAAGACTTTGCCTGTGGTTTTGCCTGTTTTATTGTATGTTTAAGTTGCAGCAGGGGATGGGGAGGGTTGTGTTGTGGATGAAATAAAATGTTTTAATTGTGTGTGTATGTGTACGCTTGCTGTTCTGGCTGGTCTGTGTGTGATTGTGGCGTTCCGAATTATTACCCTTTTTTACTCACTCAAACACACACACACACACGCACAAGTTGTCAGTTGAAAGAGCGATGATATCGATCGAGAGAAATGACCAAACGCCCAGCAAACGGCGCATTTTATTAGAACCAACTGGCGATGAACGAAGGAAGACAAACCAAAAAAACAACAACGAGATACATCAATTATGGACCTTGTCGCCGCCGTTGGTCGAGAACGATACCACAAAGACCACTGCAACGCCGACACAAAGGAGCGCTGGGATGCCGTAGGCCAACACAGAGAAAGAGAGAAAGAGAGAGAGAGAAATAGCAAGCGTGTGTGTATGAGCCGACGCGCGAAAGTTTTGATTGAATTCAATCAAAATGGCATTGATGCAGTTCAAAGCCTTTCCAATCGAAGCGCCACATCGAGTTCGCGTTTTTGGGGTAAGGGGAGGTTGGGGCAGTGCCATGCAAGGAGGTACCCACTGTCCGATGCTGCATTTGACTGCACGAACTAAAAAAGTGCAACAAAAGTGCAAAACTTTTCACAAGAGCCAAGGGAATTCGGGACAGTTTATTTGCAGCCTGGGGACTGCAACGCAGGCAGGAGTAGGTGCTCTAGAAGCTATGGAATGGGGAGGAGGACATTAAGGGAGACAACGGGGAGACTATTTCCCACCTCGGACTGGTGGGGCGCCGAGGAAGGGAAGGTTCATTTTTGGCAGTTCAATGAAACCGTCCTGGTGTCGGTCTATCGTCGTCTCGACGGCAATTTATGATATGGGCCGGTCGGTGACCTGTGGTGTGCACTTGTACACCGAAAAGTCTAACTCGTGAAACCGGAGTTGGTGAGGTGGTGTTGTTGCTAGCATGTGTGTCTAACACGCGTCTCCAAAATCACTACCAACACACCGGCACACCGGCAAAGTCTGAGTGGATGTGGAGACCATTATCGCATTAAGAATGGCATAGAAGTGGCGGTGGGCAGAGGATCGTAATAGTCCTAAGAGGCTAGACGAGCTAGTCGGGCCGTCTCCTAGATTCGTTGCTCTCTCTCTCTCTCTCTCTCTCTCTCTCTCTCTCGACTTCTCATTCTAGATGTGCTGAGCACTTCGAGAGAGAGAAAGAAAGACTGTGAAGAGATGTTGGTAGTGCAAAAAACGATCGCCCATTCTCTTCTTGGCACCATTCAATGTTTCTGTAATTAACGATTTTTTGGGGGCACTACGCGATTATCTCGGCGAAAACAATTAGCGCAGCGCACACACTGATTACTTCCGAATGCGTCACTGTTCGGGAGCAGATTAAGGGAAGAGGCATCATGCTTCGAGTTTGTAGATTGTGCAAGGTTACGTTCTTGAATGAAACCAAGGAAACATGGGTTCAATTACTCATTTTTTCTCGTGGTTCTTCCTAATGATCATCTTCATTTTGACTAGTAATCACTTTTCCAAACTTATTTTAAACTACTTATTGTTGGCGAAGAAGTGTGTTATCAAATAAACTGGTTTGTCGTTTTACATTTGAATGGATTTGTTTGTTGCTTTACGCCACTTGAATGATGTTGGTATTGGTTTGATTCATTGACTTGATCACATCGTTTCATAAACATGGTCATCTACACACACCTTACTGTAACAAAAACTCCTATTTAGTGAGAAATGTTGTTTGATTCGTGAAAAAGGAGATAAATGTTACAAAAGTTGCATCGAGTAAGTTACAAACACAGATAATTCATCTATTTAATTTAGTTTTGAGCAAACACAACCGATATACAGTCGCCTTGCCACTAAATTTTGGCTCTAATTCACCTACTTGTGTCTCTAAGGCATCAATTGTTCACAGTGCACATCAATTTTTGACTGTCAGTCAATCGTTTTATTTAACGAACTGTCTGAAACTGCGTGTTCCAAAATAATTGAATGTAAGTTAAGTAGTTAGTAATTTCATTGATAGTATTTAAAATATAACATTTGTGTTGCCAATTTTTTAAATTTTAATGGAGTGAAAATATTTCGCATGCTTTTGCAGGTGTAAGCCAGGTCAATTAAATTACACGGTTTTTTAAGTCTTTCGTGATTTAAAATTACAACTGTCATGAAACAACTCAAATATTTTCTAAATTTATAATGATTTTTTAAGAGTCTAAATGCCTTAGAAGCCAAAAACTTGGCGGCTACGACTGTATCATGCAACATCATCTACAGGGTGTTCGAGATAAATTTGACAGTTTCTGAGGGAATAGGAAAGGAATTTTTATCAAATTTATGTTAAATATTAAAAAAAAAAAATTCTACCAAGTCTATTCAAATATTCAAATATTGAACAAAGTGAAAAAGGGAATCAGAAGAGCATTAGGGTGACATCGATTGACGCCTTCTTTTTCTCACTTGCCTACAAAATCTGTGCAATAGCCCGTTTCACGCCGTTTTAGCACCGACGGGAGAGCGAGGTGCATAGGGACTAGTGGTGGGCGATACGTTTCATTTTACGACCCGACCCGAAGTCGGGTGCGAACCAGTCGGAATCGATTCAAACCCGTAGGTGCAGTGGGTGCGCTAGGTCGGAGTCGGAATAAAATCCGACGCGTGGGTGCAATGAGTTCGGGTCTACCCGAATGATGAGTAGGTGCAAGAAAGCATAAGCGACTCCGACCCGTTGGTGCAGTGAGTTCGGGTCGGGTTATTGAACCTACCTTGACTCGACCCGACCCAAACTCGTTGCACCAACGGGTCGGAGTCGCTTATGATTTCTCGCACCAACCGGAGTCGTTGCACTTACTGAATCTACTTGTACCTTTCGGATCGACCCGAACGACTCCGGGTCGCTTACGGATGGCTCCGACCCGATAGGTTCGGGTCGACCCGCCCATCACTAATAAGGACCGAAAGTTTGTTTCCTTGCATTCTATACCCCTCTAAAACAATTGCTGCCGAAATGGGTCTTTGTTTTGCATACCAGCAGAGCATCCAAACTGAAAAGTGGTTTTTATCAGCAGGTAGATCGTTGATCTCTTTCTCGCAAGCTGTGTTGGAGACAGGGTGATCGATAGCGGAATATACATATTATTCGTTATCAAAATGGCATTTTCTCTTATTCTGCACCAATCCGTGCATTAGTAGTATGGTTGATTTATTAGTAATGCTTCCATTTTTGATGCCGTATTAAGAGTAATGGCGAAAACATGAAGCTGCCAGTGAAATTGCTCCTTAATTACTTTTTTGCTTCTTGAAGGATATTGTTTTAAACATTCCTTCGTGAACTCTGTTCAATTGTGTATTATTATTTTTCTTATTTTAATTTTACGCAATAATTAAACAATTAATACCCATCCGATTTCAACGGTTGCATATTTTCCCGAGCGCGCGATGTTCCTTGTACATTAGCCGGGAAGGTCACATCGGCGGTCCTATTAATAGCGCCTTATTTTCTACTCTATTTACTATTGTTGATCATCCTCATCGCGACACACACACACGCGGGCACAATACCACACTAGTGGCGCAAAAGTGTCACTTATTATCACCTCATTTCAAATCGTCGCAGAAAACAAATTCCTTCGGAGCGCCAATCGTGTGAAGTGGCCCACACCAACACACTGCTCGTCTTTTCCCTCGTCTTTTCCATCCCCTATCGATCGCAAACACACTTGAAGCAGGGACCCCCCTTAGTCCCAGACCTTTTGAACCCAATCCTCACAATGGAACTGCAATGGAATGGACGGGCTGTGCATTCTGGGGCAGGCTTCCCGCCACCAAGCCAGGGAAGCGAATGACGCATGCGCAGAGCACACGGCGCACACGCTTTATCGTTACGCATCACCGACGGACCGCGAGCGCACGCTTGTTTTGATCCGATTCCGCAGCAAACAATCGCGCAGCATCGCTTTGCACCGCTTTTTGGGGAACGAGCACCGGAGAAAAAGGATCTGGTTGGTTGTGTTGAACGAAACTTTTAAAATGGAAATTAACGATTTAATTTTTAAAATTAAAAAATAAGCTCATAATTGAGTAATTATTATTGGCAGTTGTGTTTAAAGAATGCAACTGATCACACACACACGCAGCCTCTCTCGTCGTCACACGCTACACGTCAATAAGCAAACGTGTCATAACAAATCAGTGGCGTGCCGTGCACGTCACGCGCAGTGTGTGATAATCCAGCTCAACCCATCGCGGTGGCCCCGAAACGGACAGCTGCAGGGCACTCACACGATCCTTGCCCGACTGCAACTGCAACCAATCCCGTGTGCAAGCGAAAAAAAGAGAGTACAAAACACTTTACGCGGTTCCGAAAGAAAGTGATAACGGTACACACGGCAGCAGACACAGTGCCGCGCACGGGAAACAAAGGATTCACCGGACGTGTGTGCCTCTCTCGCACCCCTTTCAACATGGGGTTCGACCGGGGGTGGGGGGGGGGGGGGATGTAAGGGGGTGAAAATGTAAATAAACCACAATAAAGCACACGCTCGCTGTCGATTACGGCAGTGAAGAGGCTCCCCGTGATTGTATGTGATAAAAGCAGGCCGACGGACAAGCTAGATCACTTCTTTTTGCTGCTGCTGCTTCTTTAAACCCCTTTTTTGCATAAAAGGGAAGCGGAAAACAAGGGCGAAGGACGGAAGGAAGGGGTAGCGGCGGTAGTCGGTCATTAGTCAGAGGAAGTCCTCAGCGCCTTTATGTAATAGAGTAGGGCCCGGTGCGGCCGTCCACCGATCATCCAGTAGCTGATCGATCGTTCTAGCGGTTGGATGTGTGTAGCAGGCGTTTAAGCGCTACTTAAGCCGCCGTAAGCGCGTTAGACGACGAACTGGCCTGTTGCGTCGAACTTCAATTACCTTCCCTGAGCACCGAGTGGGCTTTTTTGTGTGTGCTTGTGTGTGCTGTGACTCTGCGTGTGTGTGCTTTAGTGTGCCGTGTGAAAATTCTCCTTCGCATCCCCCCATAAAAATGTCCCTCAAACCGTTCGACATTGAGGTGGATGCGCCCGGCGACGAGCTGATGGAGATTGCGCGCCGCGAGCTGCGCGAAACGCCCGAAATGCGCGCACAGGCGGTGGAAGAGCTGCGGGCGCTGTTGCGCGAAGCGAAGGATATGCACTTCAGTGAGGAGGAAGCGTTTCTGCTTATCTTTCTCCGGCCGTGTCACTTTTACGCCGAAAGTGCGCTGAAAATGGTGAGTTGCTTGGAATGACAAAGAAGGCAGACAGTGTACACCTGTTGCAAGAGCGTGCGCGCGCGTGTAGTAGACGATGAGTCAAAGGGGTTTCTTTCTTTTCCGGTCCCGGTCGCGGGTGTGACTTATCGATATTGAAGCTCCGGGGGAAGGGCGACAAACGTCTCCAGTGTCAACACTGGGCCATTGTACTTGCGACAGCGGCGCAACGCGTGCAAAGTGCCGAGAAGCATTGTTTCCATTTTATTATAACGATTTTGTTTTTGTTCGTTTGCTAATGATGTTCTTGAGGAAGAGACGGTGAAGAGACGCTTTTTTTCAATGAAGAAGACGCTTTGCATTCGATTTTGCGTCATCCATTCTGTGGCGTGTTCTTAGAGCAAGAAGGAAGCGTAATTAGACGCACATCATGTACGGCTATCGGCCGTTGGATGGTGATCTTCTTTTGGGATCTTTTTGATCCTCTTTGTCGCCTTGTGACGTCTATCAATCGGCGTTTTCGAACAACGTGTACCATATTTTATTAATGTCCCAATCGAACGAGTCCAACACACCTTCCCTTATCACAAGCAGCTGCAGGCTGAGGAAGATGAATTGATTAGATTAACCAGCGCATGATACCTCTTACACACACACACATCTTGTGCTCTCGAGTGCTTCCACTGTTCAAAGCATTCCAATTTCTCACGAGTTGAATAGACTTTGGAACGCAACAGCACTCGAATAGGCACTCTATATCTACAATCTGACCGCTCTCGAAACGGTGCAATCAGTTCCTTGTCCTCCCCCCCCCCCCTTTTTCCACCCCACTTCCGAAGATAAGAGACAAGCCGTGCAAGACGTGCAAATAGTGACCGTACGTGCCTTCTGCTGCATGAAATGGCAGCGCTCAGAAACACCCGACCGACTTGCACTTTGGACCAGTGACGTCAACCAATGTTGTGTGACTGTTTGTTCTCCCTTTGCTTTGCTGCAAATCAAATCAATCCATCACACGCTCAGGTGGTCTTTATCAACTTGCTTGTTTTTTTTTCTTCTTCCGTGTCCTCAGATGCGCCGTATTGCCGAGTTCAAGAAGACGAACCATCCGCTCCTGCACGCCCTCAAGCCGGAGGAGGAAAAGCTCGCCTTTGTCGAGCATAACGTCGTGAACGTGCTGACCAACCGCGACCAGAAGGGGCGCCGCGTGCTGCTGGTCAACTGTGGTGCCGCCTGGGACCCGAAAGCGGTCAGCTCGGAGCAGCTGTTCCGGGTGTTCTTTCTCATTCATCTCGTCGCCCAGCTCGAACCGGCCACCCAGATCAACGGCGTCGTGGTGGTGCTCGACTTTGACGGACTTTCGCTCAAGCAGGTGAAAGCCCTGTCGCCCTCGTTCTCCAAGCGGCTCATCACGTTCATCCAGGACGCGATGCCGCTGCGCCTGAAGGAGGTGCACATACTGAAGCAGCCGTACATCTTCAACATGGTGTGGGCACTCTTCAAACCGTTCATCCGCGAGAAGCTAAAGAATCGCGTAAGTATGCACGGTATGCCAGAATTTTGGGTGCTCAGGAGTTCCAATTCCCATGACCTCTTCAGTGGAAGTTATCAACAGCGAGAATGAAGCGGCCCCAAAACAAAAAAAAACTCTAAAGAAAAACATAATATTCAGACTTTAGCCAGACGGGGAGATTCTGCGCAATCGCCACCCATGCTGGAGCAACGATGATCCTTCATCGGTACTCCGCTATCAATATCAACAGTTGTGGTTAAGGTTTTTGTTTTGCTTCCATTATTTTTTTTTTTGGAGTAATCGCTCTCGGGGTCTCTCTGTTGGTAAACAAACCCGCTCCTGCTGTTCTTACCACGGCTACCGAACAGTACTATTCGTATTGCGTATTTGGATCGAAAATTCGCCCCATCATGCTGACCATGCGATCTGTGTTTCGTAATCGTTGTTGTTGTTGTTCCCTTCCGAATTTGGAAATTCGACAGATCTTCTTCCACGGCATGGACATGCGGAAGCTGCACAAGCACATCGATCCGAGCGATCTGCCGGCGAACTATGGTGGCGATCGGCCACCGATCAACTACGGCGGCAAGGAGTGGTATCCTTGCGTGTACAACTACATCGACCACATCAACCAGTGGAACACGTTCGGGTTTTTGCCGAACGTGCAGTGAGAAATCGTACAGTGGAGTAGGATAAGTGATGGGAGAATCTAAGCTTCCAGCTAGAATTAGGAGTACATAAGCCTGAACCATCTTAACTGATACCCTCCGAATATGCACAGTCGAATATTAGTAACGTTAGTAACTTACGGTTAGGATAGCGCGCAAATGCTGCGTCGAATTCCATGTAGAAGCCTTACATCAAGTCACGAGAGCCTTCCACCGAAAGGCTCGTTTTTAGATTTTAAATGACGCTCAAGACTTAGGAATAACTACTTAACAAGGGAGAGAGAAAAAAATGATCTTTTGCATCTCTCCGAAGATCTCCAGCCAGAGGTGAGTGTACTTGTACTTGTTTCCTGCCTGTGCCATCTTTTGGTGTCTCTGTGTGTTGTTCTTCATCCTGCCATCTGCCCTCGATTCGCTGTTGCATGCTAATCCGCCCAACAACCTGTGCATGTGTTACCTCACCACAACGAATGCTGCCTGTTAATAAACTGTTTCATGATTTCGCATCATCCTCAACACACAATGTAGTAGTGCCTTATCAAAACCCCTCATCAAAGCAAAAGTGGCTAACGCGGCCATTGCCATTCCACTGTTTGATTACTGATCACTTTCTTTCCCGTTTCTTTTTTTGCTAACCCGCATTTCACAGATCTTTTTCCATGGCAACGATTTGAGCAAATTCCATCAGTACATCAGCGTCGACCGGCTGCCCGCTGACTACGGTGGCAATCTGCCCGCGATCGACTACACCGGGAAGGATTGGTATCCGTGCGTGGCATCACACATCGACCATATCAACAAGTACCAGCGGTGTGGATTTGTGGAGCCTTCGAAGGAGTAGCGCCCCTAGTTTGTTGGCATGCTAATGCTGCGAAGCTGGATCGGGGTTTGCTACTTGCTAGCTTTACGGGTGATTGCACGTCCAAATCTAAGGGTGTGGACAAGGGGGCGGGGGATGTCTTGTGTTTGATCAACTTTGTCACTCGCTTCTGTACACAGCGAGCGTAATCGTGGTCTCAGATGTGTGTAGCACAAACAACTCAATAAATTAAACACCCAATTCTAAACATCGCTCACGCAACTTCTTCCTTTGGTTTGGCGAAAGGTCACTGGTGTGTGTGTACGGGCGTAGCGATAAGGTTTGTAATCGCGCTTGATGTTGACTAGTGAACAGCTTTAGTGGAATAGAAATTGAACGAAAAAAAAAACACCTTCGTTCTTCTTTGATCGAGTAGTTGATTGCGAGTAGTTTTGCTCCCAGGAAAAATAGCAAAAACTTAAGGATAATAAATCAAGCCCCTTTTGCACAGTGGTTCCCCTCCAAAGCAATGAGTAGACTCACGTTTGGTGATTTTCAAGTATCATTTTTATTCTTTGAATGATCTTTCGGCGTGCTCTGGCTATGTTGAGCATCCAGATGGCGCAACTGTACAAAAACTTACAAAAGATATTTGTAGTGAAATGTGCGTTTAACACTATTTAACGCTCGAATTACTGTATGAATGACCAAAATAAATGTGTGTTTAATGAGAATACTGGTAGAAATAAATTTCATCAGTTTTTTATTCTTTTATTCAGGATAATCTCATTTTTACACAATCAAAACAAAAACAGTGGCAAACAGGGCAACAGGGGCAAAACTATTCTTATTGAAATGCTTAAAACATCATAAAGGGCTACTATGAGCAGCTGAAATTTTCAAGAAATCGTAACAAGATGTTGGAGGACGAAGACATGCGTGCAATCATGTATTAAAGATCTAACTCGGTTTTCAACAGTTATTCTTCAGTTTTCACGACAATATTGTTAGAATAGAGCTTTTGTATCATGTTGGTGCATAAAATTTAGATGACACGCAGTTGGGAATTGTTGGACCGGTTCACGTACTAGGGTGTCGTATCGAAATTCAGACGAAATTCGCTTGAAATGGTCGAATTAAGTTTTGGCGTCATTGATTGCCGCTGCGAAGCCTGTGGACCCGATTTTTGCTTCCTGATATTTGCCAGGTACTATTTCACTGTTTGGCGGGTTGCATCGATCTCCCTCGGCCAAGCGAACGCAGCAATGTAGTCATGTTTCCCTCCGTCTCCATGGTCAGCATCATGTGGAGCTTCTTGTTGCTCAGGGTCGTCGGTTATTTAGAACTGGGCCTTATTTTGATCCTTTAAATGTTGGCTAATAGTGTCAAGATGTTGTAGATGCCGAAACAGGCTAATACGACGTCCAAAAATTGACCCACAAAGCCCGTTTTAAACGCTACGGTATGCAGTCTTTTGATCGCGCACGCTTCTAAACAAAGTTGCATGACTTTCTTGGCCATCACCGCTAGAGTTCAACTGATAGAGGTGTCAAATTTTGTCCAGGAACTTATATGTTTCAAAGTACGGTGGAAGAAAGTTTGTAAAAACAATGGGCTGAAAAATTAACAAAATTTTGTCCATTTTTTAGCGCAAGAGATGGCAGATTTAGGCGAGATTTCTATTTGAACTTTTTTGATTTACTTAATTACTGGAATTACATCCAATAAAACTAAACTTTGAACAACATTTCGTGAAATACAATCGTTGCCACTAGATGTTGGCTCTAAGGTATCATTTTTTGACTATGTACATCAATATTTACCTTTAAGGCAGGTATGTCAAACTGGCGGCCCGTGGGCCGCATGCGGCCCACGTGGACAATGAATGCGGCCCGCGAGAATATTTTGAGAAGTGCTGTAAGAACTGCAAACCAAAAATCTCTTCTTACTATTTGTCGAAGTGTATTCAATTTTCCAGAGAAGAACAATCATTGTGTCGCTATATTTTTCTAAATTAACATTAATGTTCCCATATCGTCTAACAAACTTATTCTACACGTACGTACAGAACAACCGAGACCACGAATCTGCGTCGGATAAAATTATCGTAATTTAACAAAATTATTCATAAACAACGGGTTCTTGTTATAAGAAATGAATATACCACCAGAACATTTGGGACTTGGAAATTAGCGAAAACTAATGTTTAAACACGATTTATTACAATTTTTCTCTTGAACTGTCAAAAAATTGCAGGAAAATATTTCCAGAAACGATTCCAGATTTGAAGCGAGGAGTATAAAAAGTCAATTTGTTTAACAATAATGATTTTACAGTATTTTATATAAATATTGAGGTATATTTTTTATTCTCAACTTTGCGGCCCGCGAATCACTGAAAATCTGTACTTGCGGCCCTCTGATAAAAAGAGTTTGACACAGCTGCTTTAAGGCATCAACATTTTTTGGCTTAGAGACACAAATAGGTGCGTTAGATTAAAAAAAATGATGTGAATTGCAAAAAATTGATGCCCAAGAGGCAATAGTTGTGATACGCTGTAAAAATTGATGCCTTACATACAAAAAATGATGAGTTAGAGTCGAATTTTGGCGGCAATTACTGTTTGGGAAAAATACCCCTTTCCAAGTAGCTATTGGACCGACCATAAATGTTTGTTGTGGTGTAATTAATATTGAAGCATCAATTATTTCTTTTACAAGTAAGATTTAACAGGATTTTCTATTTCAAAACCGTCTTGTTTTTGTTTGGCACAACAGCTTTAGTAGGTCAAAGCCTGCCTGTTCCACTAATAACCTTGACTATTAGTGACTTATTGATTATCCATAGCAGGATAGTCAGCCTTACGTATGAAGGGGCACGCTCAATATGTGGCCTGGAGCTAAAACTGGCATTTTAGTCATTCTAGTTGACGACGGTACTATGGGACCAACTTCATACTTCATATATCTCAACGTAATTAATGAAAATAAGTGAACTTTCAAACCTATACTAAGTACTAATGATGCTTTCAGTGAATTCCCAAACTTTTAAATATCGGAATTAAAAAAAGGAATGCTTATTGTCCGTCTTGATGCTACCGTGCGCCTTCCTATGCCCGTGCCCCCACGCAGGCAATCAGAAATCAGGAAGTATTACCACCTCAAAATCACAGTTTGTGAACTAGCGTGTTTGGCCTTCAATTCGATCAGCGCTTAATGCCTAAGTCACTTGCACGCAGCTGATAAGGGTCGTCGCCGTCGTCCAGAACCCAACACTGTCGATCGGTGGGATGGGGTGTTTTTAGTTACACCAGCACCCATCACCACCACCACCACCACCACCACCAGCCCCCTTTGTCCACTGTATCAGCTGTTTGGTGACACGTCTTGTCGCGCTCTCGCGCTCTCTATTTTCAAAGCAACACCCACCCCAGCTCTGCCTTTTCAAGTACGATGCAAAGCGGAATGTCTTGGTGGGGGAGGAGGGGGGATGGGGGTTGGTAAAGGTGATTAAGTGCTTGCGGTGGTGCGGTATTTCTTCGCTCCCTTTCTGCCAGTTCGATTGTGCCACCGGTTGGTCGATACGAGATTGGTGACGCAGAGCTTGAAATTTCAGTTTTTCAGCCCCAAAAAAAACAAACTGCCCGCAGCCAAAAATGTTGAGAAAGAGTGATAGAGCGAGAAAGAGATTACAAGTGGACGGTGCGAAAAAAAGGGAGCCAAAACCAGGGCGGGAGGAGGCTAGGGGGTGGTGGGCATGCGAATGTGCGCGCTGCGCGCGCGCGATTTTGCCGTAATCGATGGGTGAGTGCCATTGCGCGAAAGCATTCGTGCGTTGGACGCGTAACGAAGCGGTTTAGCTTTTTTGGAGCCTTTTTCTTCTCTGTGTGTGTGTGTGTGGGTTCGCGCGTTTTACCCCGAGGTGTAGTGTAGAGTTTTCAGTTGTGAGTGATTTTACAGACCCTCCGGTACAAAAAAATAAGGATGAAGACGACCGCACAGCCACCGTTTGACATTGTGACGGAGCCGCCATCGCAGGAGCTGCTCGAGGTGTCGCGCCACGAGCTGCGCGAAACGCCCGAGGTGCGCGAGCAGGCGATCCTGAAGTTGCGCGAGCTGCTGCACAACGCCACCGATCTGCACTACGCGGACGACGACGACTTCCTGCTGGTGTTTCTGCGCCCGTGCCACTTCTACCCGGACAGTGCGCTCAAAATGGTAAGTGCGCGCCGGCCCCTTGCGTCAGCACCTTGCTTTCAGTGTGTAATGTGAGTCCCAGGTTCTGGGTTTGCAAACGGCGCGCTTATTGCGCACAAAAATCATTTTTTCGACTGCTTGAAATGATTCCATGTGTCTCAAAACGGCACACACCGTCACGAAATTGTTCCCTTTATAATGAGGGAGAGAGAAAGAGAGAAAAAAAAGAAACCGGCAACTGTGATAAGCTTTCCTAGCGAATGTTTTGACCAAAAACTTGGGAAGACCTTATCAAGCCTCTGATTAAAACCGAAAGGATGGCGCGATGGGATGCAACACGGTCTTATCGGGGACCGTGCAGCTATCTGCAAATCCATTATAATGGGTGTATTGTTTACGTTCATTTCTTCCCCACAAACACACACACACACACACACACACATACAGATGCGCAGAATAGCCGACTTCAAGAAGAACAACTACCCGCTCATGCACAACCTGGCGCCGGAGGATGAGAAGCTTTCCTTTATCGATCACAAGATCGTGAACGTGCTGACGAACCGCGACCGCAAGGGTCGGCGGATACTGATCGTAAGCTGCGGCGCCGTCTGGGACCCGAAAGCGGTGACGGCCGAAAAGCTGTTCCGGATGTTTTACCTGGTGCATCTGGTCGCCCAGCTCGAGCCGGCCACCCAGATCAACGGGGTGGTGATCGTGATGGACTTTGAGGGTTTGTCGCTCAAGCAGGTTCGTGGCCTGTCGCCCTCGTTCTCGAAGCTGCTGCTAACGTTCCTGCAGGAGGCGGTGCCGCTGCGCATGAAGGAGTTCCACATCCTCAAGCAGCCGTATATCTTCAACATGGTGTGGACGCTGTTCAAGCCGTTCATTGGCGATAAGCTGAAGAAGCGGGTAAGTGACTTCAACGGGTGGCAAAGTGACTTCAAGTTTTTTTAAATCAATTTTCTCTCTCTCTCTCTCTCTCTCTCTCTTGCTTTCTCCCATTCAGCTCTACTTCCACGGCAGCGACATGAAGAAGCTGCACAAGCACATCGACCCGGCCGATCTGCCCAAAAACTATGGCGGCACGCGGCCCGCCCTCGACTACAGCTCCCGCGACTGGTATCCCTGCATCGAGAAGTACACCGACCACATCCAGCGATGGAACGGCTACGGCTACGCGGCCGGACCTTGAGAGCAGCGTGCCGGGGGAGGGTGTGTGCGAATCCAAGTCAGCAAAAACACAAACAAACAATTTCGCACCAATTTCCAAAGAAAAACGGGCCAAAAACTACTTACCGCGAGTGAGACTTACATTCACAAACAATTTAGACGTTAAGCACAGGTTGCAGGGTACGGTGGGTGACAAAGGGGGAGGTGCGAAGTCCGATTGTCGCCGATCAACGCGAAGGGTGATAAGCAATCGCGCGGACAATGACGTCGAACGCAATCGAGCATACGGTACGGTGTGGCGATAAGGTTCGAAGGACCATACCGGCCCACCACGAAAACACGCATGGGATCAAAACAGGGACACTATTAGTGATTAGGATGGGTGGAACACGGAGCATTTTGCGTGCCTGTGTGTGCCTGTGTATAAGGATTAGTGAGATTAATCCCCGTTCAATGTGGGTGCGTGCAGTTCGGGTATTTATCGCTATATAAATTGAATAAACTGACGATCGATCAAAGGAGGCGTGAGTGGTTGGCTTTTTTTCGTTATCGGAGGATTAAAGGTCCACGCCGGGATCAATGTCGAGCCGGTCGGCCGGAATGCGGGGTAATTGTGGGTTACGATGGGGTTTTCCTGGTTAATTGATTGCCTGCGAAACGATATGACGGGTTTGATTCGGACATTCGCTGATAACGCTGGCGGAGGTAAATTGTTTTAAAAGACAAGCCAACATGATATCCATGTTGAGGAATGAGTGTCAAATTTCTACGAATATCTTGAATATATGAAGGAACAAATCATTATATTTATCTTTGCATAGGTCTACGGTCTGTTTTAAAAGCGCATTTTTGACGTTCCAATCACATTTAAGTTCATAAATCCTGCATAATTACATCTAAATCCATAAATTTGAATTTAAAACCTACACCGGCTGTTATTGCAACTGCTGTGTTGCTGCGCTTGACGCTTCTAACCTAAACGCCTAAATGTATGCAATCTGTAACGCATTTTGTTATACGCGTGACAGGGTTTGCAGGGTTCTTAGCGCAATAATTGATTTTCTCAGGCAATAATGAATTAGATGGAACGTGAAATTAGAAACGGTTTATTTTCCTTTTTCATACATTTGTAGCTTCTTTCCATTGAAATATAAGTGAAGACGAAAGAGACGTTTTTCGTATCATGGTCTAGCCTTTACTTAAATTTGTTAGTCAGTTCTAACAGATAGTTTTTAGTTCAATCAACAATGAACATTCATTTAGAACATTCCGGAATAAAATGAAGTAAAATATGTATTATTTTCAACCCAATTTTGTACAATTTTGTAAATAAATTAATTAAGCCCTAACTTATTGTTTTCCGCAGTAAAACCTCATTAATCTAATTGTGTAACGCACGGGATTGATTTGCAGAAACGGTTGACCATGCTTGCTGATCGGCTTATCAGCGTGCCTCGTCCTTACATAACCGCAAATCAGCATTAGAAACGAACACGTTGAAGATGCTTTTTCCATCTCTGAGCGAAGTGAATGACGATTTGTTTACTAGCAAAGCCATTAACCTAACCGGCGAGAATCACAACAAGAGATCTAAAAGAAAAATCAACAAATAGAAAAGGGCTTTAGAATCCGTTTTATCCGTTTTCAATAGCTGAGTTTTGCATTTGCATGTACTGTTTCTTTTTCTTGACATTATTTTTTTTTCGTATGACTAACTTCAACCTTTACCCTTCCAACCATTCAACAGTGCTGTTGGACAACGATGGAATTACCAAGCAAACCCCCGTCCAGTGCTAAAGTCCACTTCCGACGTCGTCATATCAATACAACGTTCTATTCCCCGTTTCTCGCTACTTGTCACCCCAAAATTTGTCATCCTCTCTGGGCCCTCCTAAAGTGTCCCACAGCACGGTGGAACCGATAAGACGGTTCGCTGCCACAACGGTTCGTTTCTCCCCCCCTTTGGTTTATCAATTCCAAACAGCCCCAGCGGGCAGACAGACGGGCAAGTAATGCACAGCAAGCTTCCTCCAAGTGCTAACGGTCTTACGCGCTCGGTTTGTTGTTTGGATTATGGGAATCCAATCGATGGCTGCCGACCGGGTGCCCCGACCATTTATCTCCTCCACGGCACCTTGCGCAGCGAAGAAAGTCCTGCGCCGATGTGATAGTGTGTGCGCTAAAGGAATCGTTTCGGCACCGGACACCTCCTAATCTAGTGAACCAAAAAGGAAGGAAAAAGAAAAACGCCACGAATCGAACGCCGCAAGGGCAAGGGTATCAGCAACGTAAACAACCAGGACCATGGGTAGCGGGAGAGGGCTTGGGATGACTGATAACGGACACAACTGAAGGGAACGCACTGTGTCTTCCAAAGCGTGCCGGGGTCGGGCAGCGGCCACTGGTACAGTGTGCTGGTGATCATCATTGTGGACGGATCGACGGAACTATAGTGCCTGGGAACCATGGGAAAGTTTGAGCTTGAAACGGCGCCACCGAGCGAGGAGCTGCTGGCGATTGCCAAGCAGGAGCTGCGCGAAACGCCGGAAGTACGGGCGGCCGCCGTGGAGGAGCTGCGCAAGCTGGTGGAAGCGGCCACCGACCTGTGCTACCCGACCGACGAGGAGTTCCTCATCATCTTCCTGCGCCCGACCAAGTTCTACGCCGAAAGCGCACTCAAGCTGGTAGGATTGGAGTTGAAATTGTACTGGTCTAGGGGCATCTTCACATCTTCTCTCACTTTATAGATGCGCAACATTGCCGAGTTCAACAAGACGTACAAGGAAACGCTGTTCAACCTGATGCCGGCCGATGTGCAGAACGTGTTCATCGAGCACAACATTATCAACATTCTGACGAATCGCGATCAGCACGGCCGGCGCATGATGGTGGTCAACATGGGCGAAACCTGGGACCCGAAGGCGGTGTCGGAGGAGCACATCTTCCGCGTGCTGTACACGATCCACAAGCTGGCGGTGCTCGAGCCGGCCACCCAGATCAGCGGCGTCGTGGTGATCTACGACTTTAAGGGCATGGGCATGAAGCACGTCCGTTCGATGTCACCGGGCGGGGCCAAGCGGCTGCTCACGTTCATCCAGGAGGCGAGCCCGCTGCGCGTCAAGGGCATCCATTTCATCAACCAGCCGATGCTGTTCAGCATGGTGTGGTCGCTGTTCAAACCGTTCGTGCAGGAGAAGCTGAACAAGCGCGTAAGTACTATCTCTGTGGATACTTTCATCCACAAAAACAGGACTCTCTAATGATGTGCCCTCCCTGCATTGTAGATGTTCTTCCACGGTGACAAGCTCTCTAAGCTGCACGAGCACGTCCACAAGGAGTGCCTACCGTCGAACTACGGTGGCACCTTACCGGCCCTAGACTACGGTGGCAAGCAGTGGTACCCGGTCGCGGAACAGCATCTCGACTTCATCAAGAAGTGGAACTCGTGCGGCTTCAAGTAAGGCCGGATAGCCCCCCATACCCGACTGACCCAAAGATTGACGTTGCCGAAAGTGCATCTTTATCATGCCGAACTGCCTCCTTCCTCCCCCTTAAAACCAATGACCGTGACCAGCAAAAGAGAAGGCAGCAGCGAACACAACTCTAACGTCACTCTAAGTCGTTATCAATCGGTCGTTGTGCTCTCCGTGTATAAGCGTCAAATCATTCATCCCTCTCTCTCTCTGCCTCTCGGTCACTGCCTTTCTCTCTAACTCCCGGTCTGGGTTTGCTTATCATTCCTCCATTCGGGGCGAGTGATTTATTTTTAGTTTCAATTTTCCGCTGCTGGAAAGGAGAGCCCATGTAGGGTTGCGTAGGGTCATTGCAGTCATGGCAGGGAGGTTGGTAAGAGCACTGGTGACACTCGTAAGAACAAGAAAAGACTCGATTATTTGCATTACCCGGCTCATGCTTCTGTTGTACCACAAACCATTTCATTTCGTGCCTGTTATCAATTGTTTTGGCGCAGAACTGTGCATTGAAAAATAAATTAAAATGTTGTTTAACGTTCTAATTCTGTTCCTGATTTGATTGAAGCCTATTTTGAGATTGCTGAAATCTGGAGTCTTAATCGGGAGTCTGGAGATTGCTTTTACTGAATGGTGATTGTGGGCTTGGGAATTGGTGATTTTGGAGAAAGAGTTCCTGATGACTTTGTATGAAATAGAGATGTTCCCAACGTCGCAAAGTTGGGATTCATCAAAACACACCTAACAGCTCAACTTAGAGATCTTTGATCTGCTAACATAGACCACACAGAAGATCAGCAAATATTAGTCCTTCACAACTCAGTCAGCCATTTAAAGGCGTTCGCTCACATGGCAGCAGTACTCCCCTTATCGCCCTCCCACCGTCCAATGGGCTGTAAACCGATTGCGAACCGATAATCATTGTAAGTAAATCCCCTTTTATAAAGGGACACCCTCACAAAGCAACGCTTCTTGGAAATAATCTTATCGTAATTGATCGAGGTGGATTAAATCGCCCGCTTGCGCAAAGGTCATCCGTGATAGGGAAACCGCCAGGCCAACAATGAGACGACAGAAAGACCATTTACTTGCCCTTGCCTTCACTTTTGACCAAACAAGATGTGCTTTTATTATAACTAGCTTTTCTTTAACTCAGTTTTCCGAGTTGATAGAGAGATGCACCTTTTGAAGTTTTTAATTTTGTGATCGAATGAGGCGTTTCAATACTATTCATTTCAAAACTATACGTTGATGCCTTTAAAGAAACAAATATATGATATAGTCTTGTATATAGAGAAACTGGCCAGTGATATCAAAATCTTAAGCGTGAATCTTTCAATAATCATCGACGTTTTAAAGCATCTTGTGTAGTAAAAATTCACTTATTAAAAACCCAATTTTTCCTTACTTTTATTTCGTAAATGGCATGAAAATATTAATCAATTAATGAACAGTGGAACGTTTACTTGAACCCGCAAGTGTTCCACTTGGTGATGAAGTCATTGTACTGCTCTGCCACCGGGTACCACTCCTTGCCACCATAATCCAGGGCCGGAAGCGATCCACCGTAGTTCGCCGGCAGGCACTCCTTCGAGATGTGCTCGTGCAGCTTTGCCATCTTCTCGCCGTGGAAGAACATCTACAAATTGGCAACGAGAGCAAACCCAAAAATCCCATCCGTAAAATGTCACCAAGGTTCCGGAATTGCCAACAACTTTCTACTTACGCGCTTGTTAAGCTTCTCCTTCACGAACGGTTTGAACAGCGACCAGACCATGTTGAAGATCATCGGCTCGTTGACGAAGTGGACCGCCTTCATGCGCAGCGGGCAGGCCTCCTGGATGAACGTGAGCAGCCGCTTGGCCCCGCTCGTCGACATTGCCTTGACGTGGCCCATGCCCATGCCCTTGAAGTCGTAGATGACAACGGCCCCATTGATCTGGGTCGCCGGCTCAAGGACGGCCAGCTTCTGGATGGTGTACAGGGCCCGGAAGATCTGATCCTCCGTCACCTCCTTCGTGTTCCACTTCTCGCCCATGTGCACCACCATCAGCCGACGGCCCTTCTGGTCGCGGTTGGTGAAAATGTTAATCAGCCCATGGTCGACAAACACCGGCTTCACATCGGCGGGCATCAGGTTGTGCAGCAGGTCTTTGTACGTCTTGTTAAACTCCGCCACATTGCGCATCTTTTATGAGAGAATGTAAACACAATTAGTGATTTATTACACCTTCTCGGACACCTTACTACTCGGATCAAACCCAAACTCACCAGCTTCAGTGCACTCTCGGGATAGAACTTGGTCGGGCGGAGATAGATCAGCAGAAACTCCTCATCGTCCGGGAAGCTCAGATCGCTCGCACTGAGCAGCTTGCGCAGCTCCTCAATGGCAGCCGCCCGCACTTCGGGCGTTTCGCGCAGCTCCTGCTTGGCGACCTCGAGCAGCTCGGCGCTCGGCGGCGAGCGATCAATCTCAAACGGGCCCGGCATCACTTGCAATCACTCTGTACAACACTGCGGACGAGTCGGATGGAAAGCCAGCGAAAGTAGAGCCGGCCCGTCGATTGGCACGATTTAAGTACTCGAACTCTCGGGCCTGGGATTAAGCCTATCGTTTCTTATCGGGGATTGTGGATTACCGATAGCAAGACTGCAGACTGCACATTGAATCCCCCCCACGGGGCAGTGAATCTTATCAAACCCCTGGCGGGCGGTTTACATAACGAATGTTTTGAGCGAATTTCGCGACGACCACCGTGCTTTGGTTGATACAGCTGGTAATGAGTTTACATCTTTTCGAGTTTGCCGTTGTTGTGATGGGAGGTTTGTTGCCCGTCCCCCCCCCCGGAAAATAACCTTTGTTCGGAACGAAGGTGGATAAAGACATTGGGTGCAAGTGCATTTGGATTTGGAGAAACAGACCTCGTCAAACAGGGGCTGTTTGGAGGTGCACCCTCATACTTTTGCTATTCGTAGATAGAAAGAACAACATTTTGATATTAATTCTACGTTGTACTGTTCTATTCTCAGCCAGTTCTCCATACAGGTTTCATTGAGCGATGCAGCCGTTGGTTGGTCACACACCAGCCTCAGAAGCAACTGACGATCAAACGTGATCGTCATCACGATTCCTACAAATCATATCCATCCGAGAGCTAACCTCAGCACCGTGGCGAGATAATTATCTTTTCATTACAGCTTACCGCAGCGCACATCGGATACTAGGAGACTCGAGGGTGGGGGGTTTGATGAGTTTGATTCTCCACTGCTACAATATATTGTTGCGTCCGGTTCCGAAGCAGGTGGCAGTCAACACGCTGTGGTTGATGAACCTTCAGTGACTCGTTGACACACTCTTGTTGCGTTTGGAAGCATACGTATTAATTTTGCCTACACTATTGAGCAAACTCAACAAAACTGAGCCTTAATGTATGCAATCGGCGCAACAAAACCACTTTACCTCCACTCCTTGTCTACGGGGCTTGTCTGCTATTGATTAATGCCCCATTCTAACAACATCGTCGTCACCGTGGCAGCTTCGATCTTCACACCACTACACTCGAAGATCGCTTCGTTTGCAGTTCGAGTTTGCGAGCCGGGCGGCTCGATCAAGCCAGATGTTGTGTGCTGTTACGTCATCAGCCTCAATTTCAGTGCTTACCGTTTGAAGTATTTGGCAACATGGAAGAAGCTACCCATACCCAATGGATTGGTCTTCTTCGTTTGGGCGCCAAGGGAAGAAGCAAAGCGAAAAATACGAAAAAGAGAAGAGAGACGGAGAAAGAGGGATGAAAAAAAACAATATGTAGAAGAAGGCTCAAAGTACTGCACGAATCACTTGCGCAAACAGACGGCTGCCGACGGCTGTGCTTACTTTGGGTAGGAAATTTAATCTCTTCCCTTGCTGTAAAATTGCAATCTCGAACCCCCACCTGGGATTTCGAGAACCTTCTCCGGGAGAAAATAAATAGCGAAGAAACATAACATGATCCCACTTTTACAATCACTGATTTGGCGT